>NW_028120581.1:0-125844 GCF_965178545.1 Coloeus monedula | reverse complement strand
GGCATCCAGCTTTGCCATTCTTCAGCGTGAACACTGCATGCATCCACAGCGTGCTGTGCACAGATTTCCCTCAGCTCGAGCTATAAGCATTTTCTGCTTCACAGAGTCCAAACTGTCTGCCTAGCTCTCACTCAGTGAAATGGGTCAGGAGAGAAACCCTTGCAGGTTTAGCCTTACACTGGCCAAGACTTTCAGCACAGCACCACGATCTGGCCGACGAGGAGGAGAAAGGAAGAACATCTTTCCGTCCTGGCACAGTTGTCTGTCCTGGATGTCTCTCTAGATCTTTGGTCTTTGCGAGGCTGTCATATGCGCGTTGGGACTTGGAACTGAGAACGAACGTACAGAGAGCACGGCCATCTGCCGGGACGGTGCAGGATTCAAAGGAAACTCACATTTGCACCACATTCCAGTGTGTGCATTTGCACACTGAAATGTGGTGCAAATACAAGCTTCCACGCTTCGGGGGCAAGCTCTGGGTAAGCTTGTTGTCGTGGCACAGTTCTCTGGACAACACGTAGCCGAATAGCTTACCGTTTATATTCGGACGGCAAGAGAGGCAGAATGTGGTGGTACGTAGCTCTGAGAGGGAAACTGCTTAGCCCAGGCGTGCTTTGGCACAAGCAGTGCGCTGGAGCGGTTCGCTGCCGGCACAGTGCTCAGTGCGACAGGGAGACGACTGTTCGCCTCCGGCAGAATGACGACTGTTGGTCTCCAGCAAAACGAAAGCACGCCTTGCTACGAAGGCATAAGAACGAAGGCAGAGCAGCGGGCTGCTGTGCGAATCGCCCAGGCTGCAAGAGGAAGCGTGCCTGCCACTCGCTTGTTTGCGGATTCACTTGAGCAGTGGGAAGCGGAAAGTTCAACCCGCGGCTATTTGTGCTGCTACCTATTTCTCTTCCAGCTTTCCCTGGAAAGCATTGTGCCCAAGTTTACGCTTGGAGATGCAGAGATGACAGTGGTAGATGCAGCGGGGACTGGAAATAGAGAGTGCAGCGGAGAGTTTCTGCTGCTTTGACGTGAGGCAAGGGGAAATGAAAGTGCAGCCCAGCAGAGGCTTTGACTGCTGGAGCCTTTTTCTTTGGCAGCAGCTGCTGCAAGCGGGCAAGGGAGCTGCGAGAGTGAAGAAGGGGACGGTCGGTCTATGGGAGAAGGAAGCTGCCGAGGCGCAGTGTGTTGTGCTCAGTTTCAAGGCTGCCTGGAGGAGGGGGGTGCTTGAAGAACGCCTTCTTTCTGGACGCGTCCTTCTGCCTGGGCTCCAGCTGCATGCACTCTGCAGCACGGAAGGTTTAGGAACCTGCCTCTGGCCAGCTTGTGTCCACGAGTGCAAGGGCTGCGCCTTCCTTTCGGAAGCAGCCAGAGCATTCTCAGCTGCAGCTGCTTGTGAAGCAGCTCTTGGCCGGCCATTTGAAATTGGCTCCCCTGAGTACATGAGCCCGGTGCCCAGCTGCTTGCTTCTTCGCCTTCTGTGCTCTGGACAGAAGTGAAGCCCAGCCGTGGCTTGGAGCTTTGCCGCTCTTCAGCGTGAACGCTGCACGCAGCCACAGTGTGTGCCTGTGCAGGGATTTTCCTTCAGCTCGACGCACTACAAGCATTTTCTTGCTCTTTCACCGAGTCCAAGCTGTCCGTGGAGCTCTCGCTCAGCGAAATGCGTTTGGAGAGAAACACTCGCTGCAGTAGCTTTTCGCTGCGCAAGGCTTTCAACACAGCACCCCAATTCGGGCAAGGAGCAGGAGAAAGGAAGAGCATCTTTTCGTCCTGCCACGTTCTTCTGGGCGACACGCCTATCCGCCTCTTGGCTCCCTGCAAGGCTGTAAGCTTGGCGGGGGTACTTGGAAGTGAGAAGGCAGGTGCAGAGAGCACCGCGATCTGCCGGCGCTGTTGCAGGCTGGAAAGGAAAGAGGGCTACCACTAGGATGTGCTGCAAATACAGGTTTCCACGCGCCGAGGGGAAGCTCCGGGGAAGCTCGTTGACCTACAACTGTTCTCTGGGCGAGACGTAGCTGAGAAGCTTTCCCTTCAGCTTCAGGCTGCAAGGCAGAGCGAATGTGCTGCTCCCTAGCGCTGAGCGAGAAAGTGCAGAGCCCAGGCGTGTTTGGGCAGAGGCAGCAGGCTGGAGCATTTCTCTGCCGGCACCGCGCTCTCTGGGCGACAAGTAGACACCGCTTCCACTCCGGCACAACGAAGGCGCAGAGCACGGAGCTGCTATATGCGCATGGCACAGGCTGCAAGAGGAAGCGTGGCTGCCTCTCGCTTGTGTGCGGATTCGCGTTAGCACTTGAAACCAGAAAGTTCAACCCGCGGCTACTTGCGCTGCTACCTATTTCTCTTCCAGCTTTCCCTGGAAAGCATTGTGCCCAAGTTTACGCTTGGAGATGCAGAGATGACAGTGGTAGATGCAGCGGGGACTGGAAATAGAGAGTGCAGCGGAGAGTTTCTGCTGCTTTGACGTGAGGCAAGGGGAAATGAAAGTGCAGCCCAGCAGAGGCTTTGACTGCTGGAGCCTTTTTCTTTGGCAGCAGCTGCTGCAAGCGGGCAAGGGAGCTGCGAGAGTGAAGAAGGGGACGGTCGGTCTATGGGAGAAGGAAGCTGCCGAGGCGCAGTGTGTTGTGCTCAGTTTCAAGGCTGCCTGGAGGAGGGGGGTGCTTGAAGAACGCCTTCTTTCTGGACGCGTCCTTCTGCCTGGGCTCCAGCTGCATGCACTCTGCAGCACGGAAGGTTTAGGAACCTGCCTCTGGCCAGCTTGTGTCCACGAGTGCAAGGGCTGCGCCTTCCTTTCGGAAGCAGCCAGAGCATTCTCAGCTGCAGCTGCTTGTGAAGCAGCTCTTGGCCGGCCATTTGAAATTGGCTCCCCTGAGTACATGAGCCCGGTGCCCAGCTGCTTGCTTCTTCGCCTTCTGTGCTCTGGACAGAAGTGAAGCCCAGCCGTGGCTTGGAGCTTTGCCGCTCTTCAGCGTGAACGCTGCACGCAGCCACAGCGTGTGCCTGTGCAGGGATTTTCCTTCAGCTCGACGCACTACAAGCATTTTCTTGCTCTTTCACCGAGTCCAAGCTGTCCGTGGAGCTCTCGCTCAGCGAAATGCGTTTGGAGAGAAACACTCGCTGCAGTAGCTTTTCGCTGCGCAAGGCTTTCAACACAGCACCCCAATTCGGGCAAGGAGCAGGAGAAAGGAAGAGCATCTTTTCGTCCTGCCACGTTCTTCTGGGCGACACGCCTATCCGCCTCTTGGCTCCCTGCAAGGCTGTAAGCTTGGCGGGGGTACTTGGAAGTGAGAAGGCAGGTGCAGAGAGCACCGCGATCTGCCGGCGCTGTTGCAGGCTGGAAAGGAAAGAGGGCTACCACTAGGATGTGCTGCAAATACAGGTTTCCACGCGCCGAGGGGAAGCTCCGGGGAAGCTCGTTGACCTACAACTGTTCTCTGGGCGAGACGTAGCTGAGAAGCTTTCCCTTCAGCTTCAGGCTGCAAGGCAGAGCGAATGTGCTGCTCCCTAGCGCTGAGCGAGAAAGTGCAGAGCCCAGGCGTGTTTGGGCAGAGGCAGCAGGCTGGAGCATTTCTCTGCCGGCACCGCGCTCTCTGGGCGACAAGTAGACACCGCTTCCACTCCGGCACAACGAAGGCGCAGAGCACGGAGCTGCTATATGCGCATGGCACAGGCTGCAAGAGGAAGCGTGGCTGCCTCTCGCTTGTGTGCGGATTCGCGTTAGCACTTGAAACCAGAAAGTTCAACCCGCGGCTACTTGCGCTGCTACCTATTTCTCTTCCAGCTTTCCCTGGAAAGCATTGTGCCCAAGTTTACGCTTGGAGATGCAGAGATGACAGTGGTAGATGCAGCGGGGACTGGAAATAGAGAGTGCAGCGGAGAGTTTCTGCTGCTTTGACGTGAGGCAAGGGGAAATGAAAGTGCAGCCCAGCAGAGGCTTTGACTGCTGGAGCCTTTTTCTTTGGCAGCAGCTGCTGCAAGCGGGCAAGGGAGCTGCGAGAGTGAAGAAGGGGACGGTCGGTCTATGGGAGAAGGAAGCTGCCGAGGCGCAGTGTGTTGTGCTCAGTTTCAAGGCTGCCTGGAGGAGGGGGGTGCTTGAAGAACGCCTTCTTTCTGGACGCGTCCTTCTGCCTGGGCTCCAGCTGCATGCACTCTGCAGCACGGAAGGTTTAGGAACCTGCCTCTGGCCAGCTTGTGTCCACGAGTGCAAGGGCTGCGCCTTCCTTTCGGAAGCAGCCAGAGCATTCTCAGCTGCAGCTGCTTGTGAAGCAGCTCTTGGCCGGCCATTTGAAATTGGCTCCCCTGAGTACATGAGCCCGGTGCCCAGCTGCTTGCTTCTTCGCCTTCTGTGCTCTGGACAGAAGTGAAGCCCAGCCGTGGCTTGGAGCTTTGCCGCTCTTCAGCGTGAACGCTGCACGCAGCCACAGTGTGTGCCTGTGCAGGGATTTTCCTTCAGCTCGACGCACTACAAGCATTTTCTTGCTCTTTCACCGAGTCCAAGCTGTCCGTGGAGCTCTCGCTCAGCGAAATGCGTTTGGAGAGAAACACTCGCTGCAGTAGCTTTTCGCTGCGCAAGGCTTTCAACACAGCACCCCAATTCGGGCAAGGAGCAGGAGAAAGGAAGAGCATCTTTTCGTCCTGCCACGTTCTTCTGGGCGACACGCCTATCCGCCTCTTGGCTCCCTGCAAGGCTGTAAGCTTGGCGGGGGTACTTGGAAGTGAGAAGGCAGGTGCAGAGAGCACCGCGATCTGCCGGCGCTGTTGCAGGCTGGAAAGGAAAGAGGGCTACCACTAGGATGTGCTGCAAATACAGGTTTCCACGCGCCGAGGGGAAGCTCCGGGGAAGCTCGTTGACCTACAACTGTTCTCTGGGCGAGACGTAGCTGAGAAGCTTTCCCTTCAGCTTCAGGCTGCAAGGCAGAGCGAATGTGCTGCTCCCTAGCGCTGAGCGAGAAAGTGCAGAGCCCAGGCGTGTTTGGGCAGAGGCAGCAGGCTGGAGCATTTCTCTGCCGGCACCGCGCTCTCTGGGCGACAAGTAGACACCGCTTCCACTCCGGCACAACGAAGGCGCAGAGCACGGAGCTGCTATATGCGCATGGCACAGGCTGCAAGAGGAAGCGTGGCTGCCTCTCGCTTGTGTGCGGATTCGCGTTAGCACTTGAAACCAGAAAGTTCAACCCGCGGCTACTTGCGCTGCTACCTATTTCTCTTCCAGCTTTCCCTGGAAAGCATTGTGCCCAAGTTTACGCTTGGAGATGCAGAGATGACAGTGGTAGATGCAGCGGGGACTGGAAATAGAGAGTGCAGCGGAGAGTTTCTGCTGCTTTGACGTGAGGCAAGGGGAAATGAAAGTGCAGCCCAGCAGAGGCTTTGACTGCTGGAGCCTTTTTCTTTGGCAGCAGCTGCTGCAAGCGGGCAAGGGAGCTGCGAGAGTGAAGAAGGGGACGGTCGGTCTATGGGAGAAGGAAGCTGCCGAGGCGCAGTGTGTTGTGCTCAGTTTCAAGGCTGCCTGGAGGAGGGGGGTGCTTGAAGAACGCCTTCTTTCTGGACGCCTCCTTCTGCCTGGGCTCCAGCTGCATGCACTCTGCAGCACGGAAGGTTTAGGAACCTGCCTCTGGCCAGCTTGTGTCCACGAGTGCAAGGGCTGCGCCTTCCTTTCGGAAGCAGCCAGAGCATTCTCAGCTGCAGCTGCTTGTGAAGCAGCTCTTGGCCGGCCATTTGAAATTGGCTCCCCTGAGTACATGAGCCCGGTGCCCAGCTGCTTGCTTCTTCGCCTTCTGTGCTCTGGACAGAAGTGAAGCCCAGCCGTGGCTTGGAGCTTTGCCGCTCTTCAGCGTGAACGCTGCACGCAGCCACAGTGTGTGCCTGTGCAGGGATTTTCCTTCAGCTCGACGCACTACAAGCATTTTCTTGCTCTTTCACCGAGTCCAAGCTGTCCGTGGAGCTCTCGCTCAGCGAAATGCGTTTGGAGAGAAACACTCGCTGCAGTAGCTTTTCGCTGCGCAAGGCTTTCAACACAGCACCCCAATTCGGGCAAGGAGCAGGAGAAAGGAAGAGCATCTTTTCGTCCTGCCACGTTCTTCTGGGCGACACGCCTATCCGCCTCTTGGCTCCCTGCAAGGCTGTAAGCTTGGCGGGGGTACTTGGAAGTGAGAAGGCAGGTGCAGAGAGCACCGCGATCTGCCGGCGCTGTTGCAGGCTGGAAAGGAAAGAGGGCTACCACTAGGATGTGCTGCAAATACAGGTTTCCACGCGCCGAGGGGAAGCTCCGGGGAAGCTCGTTGACCTACAACTGTTCTCTGGGCGAGACGTAGCTGAGAAGCTTTCCCTTCAGCTTCAGGCTGCAAGGCAGAGCGAATGTGCTGCTCCCTAGCGCTGAGCGAGAAAGTGCAGAGCCCAGGCGTGTTTGGGCAGAGGCAGCAGGCTGGAGCATTTCTCTGCCGGCACCGCGCTCTCTGGGCGACAAGTAGACACCGCTTCCACTCCGGCACAACGAAGGCGCAGAGCACGGAGCTGCTATATGCGCATGGCACAGGCTGCAAGAGGAAGCGTGGCTGCCTCTCGCTTGTGTGCGGATTCGCGTTAGCACTTGAAACCAGAAAGTTCAACCCGCGGCTACTTGCGCTGCTACCTATTTCTCTTCCAGCTTTCCCTGGAAAGCATTGTGCCCAAGTTTACGCTTGGAGATGCAGAGATGACAGTGGTAGATGCAGCGGGGACTGGAAATAGAGAGTGCAGCGGAGAGTTTCTGCTGCTTTGACGTGAGGCAAGGGGAAATGAAAGTGCAGCCCAGCAGAGGCTTTGACTGCTGGAGCCTTTTTCTTTGGCAGCAGCTGCTGCAAGCGGGCAAGGGAGCTGCGAGAGTGAAGAAGGGGACGGTCGGTCTATGGGAGAAGGAAGCTGCCGAGGCGCAGTGTGTTGTGCTCAGTTTCAAGGCTGCCTGGAGGAGGGGGGTGCTTGAAGAACGCCTTCTTTCTGGACGCGTCCTTCTGCCTGGGCTCCAGCTGCATGCACTCTGCAGCACGGAAGGTTTAGGAACCTGCCTCTGGCCAGCTTGTGTCCACGAGTGCAAGGGCTGCGCCTTCCTTTCGGAAGCAGCCAGAGCATTCTCAGCTGCAGCTGCTTGTGAAGCAGCTCTTGGCCGGCCATTTGAAATTGGCTCCCCTGAGTACATGAGCCCGGTGCCCAGCTGCTTGCTTCTTCGCCTTCTGTGCTCTGGACAGAAGTGAAGCCCAGCCGTGGCTTGGAGCTTTGCCGCTCTTCAGCGTGAACGCTGCACGCAGCCACAGCGTGTGCCTGTGCAGGGATTTTCCTTCAGCTCGACGCACTACAAGCATTTTCTTGCTCTTTCACCGAGTCCAAGCTGTCCGTGGAGCTCTCGCTCAGCGAAATGCGTTTGGAGAGAAACACTCGCTGCAGTAGCTTTTCGCTGCGCAAGGCTTTCAACACAGCACCCCAATTCGGGCAAGGAGCAGGAGAAAGGAAGAGCATCTTTTCGTCCTGCCACGTTCTTCTGGGCGACACGCCTATCCGCCTCTTGGCTCCCTGCAAGGCTGTAAGCTTGGCGGGGGTACTTGGAAGTGAGAAGGCAGGTGCAGAGAGCACCGCGATCTGCCGGCGCTGTTGCAGGCTGGAAAGGAAAGAGGGCTACCACTAGGATGTGCTGCAAATACAGGTTTCCACGCGCCGAGGGGAAGCTCCGGGGAAGCTCGTTGACCTACAACTGTTCTCTGGGCGAGACGTAGCTGAGAAGCTTTCCCTTCAGCTTCAGGCTGCAAGGCAGAGCGAATGTGCTGCTCCCTAGCGCTGAGCGAGAAAGTGCAGAGCCCAGGCGTGTTTGGGCAGAGGCAGCAGGCTGGAGCATTTCTCTGCCGGCACCGCGCTCTCTGGGCGACAAGTAGACACCGCTTCCACTCCGGCACAACGAAGGCGCAGAGCACGGAGCTGCTATATGCGCATGGCACAGGCTGCAAGAGGAAGCGTGGCTGCCTCTCGCTTGTGTGCGGATTCGCGTTAGCACTTGAAACCAGAAAGTTCAACCCGCGGCTACTTGCGCTGCTACCTATTTCTCTTCCAGCTTTCCCTGGAAAGCATTGTGCCCAAGTTTACGCTTGGAGATGCAGAGATGACAGTGGTAGATGCAGCGGGGACTGGAAATAGAGAGTGCAGCGGAGAGTTTCTGCTGCTTTGACGTGAGGCAAGGGGAAATGAAAGTGCAGCCCAGCAGAGGCTTTGACTGCTGGAGCCTTTTTCTTTGGCAGCAGCTGCTGCAAGCGGGCAAGGGAGCTGCGAGAGTGAAGAAGGGGACGGTCGGTCTATGGGAGAAGGAAGCTGCCGAGGCGCAGTGTGTTGTGCTCAGTTTCAAGGCTGCCTGGAGGAGGGGGGTGCTTGAAGAACGCCTTCTTTCTGGACGCCTCCTTCTGCCTGGGCTCCAGCTGCATGCACTCTGCAGCACGGAAGGTTTAGGAACCTGCCTCTGGCCAGCTTGTGTCCACGAGTGCAAGGGCTGCGCCTTCCTTTCGGAAGCAGCCAGAGCATTCTCAGCTGCAGCTGCTTGTGAAGCAGCTCTTGGCCGGCCATTTGAAATTGGCTCCCCTGAGTACATGAGCCCGGTGCCCAGCTGCTTGCTTCTTCGCCTTCTGTGCTCTGGACAGAAGTGAAGCCCAGCCGTGGCTTGGAGCTTTGCCGCTCTTCAGCGTGAACGCTGCACGCAGCCACAGTGTGTGCCTGTGCAGGGATTTTCCTTCAGCTCGACGCACTACAAGCATTTTCTTGCTCTTTCACCGAGTCCAAGCTGTCCGTGGAGCTCTCGCTCAGCGAAATGCGTTTGGAGAGAAACACTCGCTGCAGTAGCTTTTCGCTGCGCAAGGCTTTCAACACAGCACCCCAATTCGGGCAAGGAGCAGGAGAAAGGAAGAGCATCTTTTCGTCCTGCCACGTTCTTCTGGGCGACACGCCTATCCGCCTCTTGGCTCCCTGCAAGGCTGTAAGCTTGGCGGGGGTACTTGGAAGTGAGAAGGCAGGTGCAGAGAGCACCGCGATCTGCCGGCGCTGTTGCAGGCTGGAAAGGAAAGAGGGCTACCACTAGGATGTGCTGCAAATACAGGTTTCCACGCGCCGAGGGGAAGCTCCGGGGAAGCTCGTTGACCTACAACTGTTCTCTGGGCGAGACGTAGCTGAGAAGCTTTCCCTTCAGCTTCAGGCTGCAAGGCAGAGCGAATGTGCTGCTCCCTAGCGCTGAGCGAGAAAGTGCAGAGCCCAGGCGTGTTTGGGCAGAGGCAGCAGGCTGGAGCATTTCTCTGCCGGCACCGCGCTCTCTGGGCGACAAGTAGACATCGCTTCCACTCCGGCACAACGAAGGCGCAGAGCACGGAGCTGCTATATGCGCATGGCACAGGCTGCAAGAGGAAGCGTGGCTGCCTCTCGCTTGTGTGCGGATTCGCGTTAGCACTTGAAACCAGAAAGTTCAACCCGCGGCTACTTGCGCTGCTACCTATTTCTCTTCCAGCTTTCCCTGGAAAGCATTGTGCCCAAGTTTACGCTTGGAGATGCAGAGATGACAGTGGTAGATGCAGCGGGGACTGGAAATAGAGAGTGCAGCGGAGAGTTTCTGCTGCTTTGACGTGAGGCAAGGGGAAATGAAAGTGCAGCCCAGCAGAGGCTTTGACTGCTGGAGCCTTTTTCTTTGGCAGCAGCTGCTGCAAGCGGGCAAGGGAGCTGCGAGAGTGAAGAAGGGGACGGTCGGTCTATGGGAGAAGGAAGCTGCCGAGGCGCAGTGTGTTGTGCTCAGTTTCAAGGCTGCCTGGAGGAGGGGGGTGCTTGAAGAACGCCTTCTTTCTGGACGCCTCCTTCTGCCTGGGCTCCAGCTGCATGCACTCTGCAGCACGGAAGGTTTAGGAACCTGCCTCTGGCCAGCTTGTGTCCACGAGTGCAAGGGCTGCGCCTTCCTTTCGGAAGCAGCCAGAGCATTCTCAGCTGCAGCTGCTTGTGAAGCAGCTCTTGGCCGGCCATTTGAAATTGGCTCCCCTGAGTACATGAGCCCGGTGCCCAGCTGCTTGCTTCTTCGCCTTCTGTGCTCTGGACAGAAGTGAAGCCCAGCCGTGGCTTGGAGCTTTGCCGCTCTTCAGCGTGAACGCTGCACGCAGCCACAGCGTGTGCCTGTGCAGGGATTTTCCTTCAGCTCGACGCACTACAAGCATTTTCTTGCTCTTTCACCGAGTCCAAGCTGTCCGTGGAGCTCTCGCTCAGCGAAATGCGTTTGGAGAGAAACACTCGCTGCAGTAGCTTTTCGCTGCGCAAGGCTTTCAACACAGCACCCCAATTCGGGCAAGGAGCAGGAGAAAGGAAGAGCATCTTTTCGTCCTGCCACGTTCTTCTGGGCGACACGCCTATCCGCCTCTTGGCTCCCTGCAAGGCTGTAAGCTTGGCGGGGGTACTTGGAAGTGAGAAGGCAGGTGCAGAGAGCACCGCGATCTGCCGGCGCTGTTGCAGGCTGGAAAGGAAAGAGGGCTACCACTAGGATGTGCTGCAAATACAGGTTTCCACGCGCCGAGGGGAAGCTCCGGGGAAGCTCGTTGACCTACAACTGTTCTCTGGGCGAGACGTAGCTGAGAAGCTTTCCCTTCAGCTTCAGGCTGCAAGGCAGAGCGAATGTGCTGCTCCCTAGCGCTGAGCGAGAAAGTGCAGAGCCCAGGCGTGTTTGGGCAGAGGCAGCAGGCTGGAGCATTTCTCTGCCGGCACCGCGCTCTCTGGGCGACAAGTAGACACCGCTTCCACTCCGGCACAACGAAGGCGCAGAGCACGGAGCTGCTATATGCGCATGGCACAGGCTGCAAGAGGAAGCGTGGCTGCCTCTCGCTTGTGTGCGGATTCGCGTTAGCACTTGAAACCAGAAAGTTCAACCCGCGGCTACTTGCGCTGCTACCTATTTCTCTTCCAGCTTTCCCTGGAAAGCATTGTGCCCAAGTTTACGCTTGGAGATGCAGAGATGACAGTGGTAGATGCAGCGGGGACTGGAAATAGAGAGTGCAGCGGAGAGTTTCTGCTGCTTTGACGTGAGGCAAGGGGAAATGAAAGTGCAGCCCAGCAGAGGCTTTGACTGCTGGAGCCTTTTTCTTTGGCAGCAGCTGCTGCAAGCGGGCAAGGGAGCTGCGAGAGTGAAGAAGGGGACGGTCGGTCTATGGGAGAAGGAAGCTGCCGAGGCGCAGTGTGTTGTGCTCAGTTTCAAGGCTGCCTGGAGGAGGGGGGTGCTTGAAGAACGCCTTCTTTCTGGACGCCTCCTTCTGCCTGGGCTCCAGCTGCATGCACTCTGCAGCACGGAAGGTTTAGGAACCTGCCTCTGGCCAGCTTGTGTCCACGAGTGCAAGGGCTGCGCCTTCCTTTCGGAAGCAGCCAGAGCATTCTCAGCTGCAGCTGCTTGTGAAGCAGCTCTTGGCCGGCCATTTGAAATTGGCTCCCCTGAGTACATGAGCCCGGTGCCCAGCTGCTTGCTTCTTCGCCTTCTGTGCTCTGGACAGAAGTGAAGCCCAGCCGTGGCTTGGAGCTTTGCCGCTCTTCAGCGTGAACGCTGCACGCAGCCACAGCGTGTGCCTGTGCAGGGATTTTCCTTCAGCTCGACGCACTACAAGCATTTTCTTGCTCTTTCACCGAGTCCAAGCTGTCCGTGGAGCTCTCGCTCAGCGAAATGCGTTTGGAGAGAAACACTCGCTGCAGTAGCTTTTCGCTGCGCAAGGCTTTCAACACAGCACCCCAATTCGGGCAAGGAGCAGGAGAAAGGAAGAGCATCTTTTCGTCCTGCCACGTTCTTCTGGGCGACACGCCTATCCGCCTCTTGGCTCCCTGCAAGGCTGTAAGCTTGGCGGGGGTACTTGGAAGTGAGAAGGCAGGTGCAGAGAGCACCGCGATCTGCCGGCGCTGTTGCAGGCTGGAAAGGAAAGAGGGCTACCACTAGGATGTGCTGCAAATACAGGTTTCCACGCGCCGAGGGGAAGCTCCGGGGAAGCTCGTTGACCTACAACTGTTCTCTGGGCGAGACGTAGCTGAGAAGCTTTCCCTTCAGCTTCAGGCTGCAAGGCAGAGCGAATGTGCTGCTCCCTAGCGCTGAGCGAGAAAGTGCAGAGCCCAGGCGTGTTTGGGCAGAGGCAGCAGGCTGGAGCATTTCTCTGCCGGCACCGCGCTCTCTGGGCGACAAGTAGACACCGCTTCCACTCCGGCACAACGAAGGCGCAGAGCACGGAGCTGCTATATGCGCATGGCACAGGCTGCAAGAGGAAGCGTGGCTGCCTCTCGCTTGTGTGCGGATTCGCGTTAGCACTTGAAACCAGAAAGTTCAACCCGCGGCTACTTGCGCTGCTACCTATTTCTCTTCCAGCTTTCCCTGGAAAGCATTGTGCCCAAGTTTACGCTTGGAGATGCAGAGATGACAGTGGTAGATGCAGCGGGGACTGGAAATAGAGAGTGCAGCGGAGAGTTTCTGCTGCTTTGACGTGAGGCAAGGGGAAATGAAAGTGCAGCCCAGCAGAGGCTTTGACTGCTGGAGCCTTTTTCTTTGGCAGCAGCTGCTGCAAGCGGGCAAGGGAGCTGCGAGAGTGAAGAAGGGGACGGTCGGTCTATGGGAGAAGGAAGCTGCCGAGGCGCAGTGTGTTGTGCTCAGTTTCAAGGCTGCCTGGAGGAGGGGGGTGCTTGAAGAACGCCTTCTTTCTGGACGCCTCCTTCTGCCTGGGCTCCAGCTGCATGCACTCTGCAGCACGGAAGGTTTAGGAACCTGCCTCTGGCCAGCTTGTGTCCACGAGTGCAAGGGCTGCGCCTTCCTTTCGGAAGCAGCCAGAGCATTCTCAGCTGCAGCTGCTTGTGAAGCAGCTCTTGGCCGGCCATTTGAAATTGGCTCCCCTGAGTACATGAGCCCGGTGCCCAGCTGCTTGCTTCTTCGCCTTCTGTGCTCTGGACAGAAGTGAAGCCCAGCCGTGGCTTGGAGCTTTGCCGCTCTTCAGCGTGAACGCTGCACGCAGCCACAGCGTGTGCCTGTGCAGGGATTTTCCTTCAGCTCGACGCACTACAAGCATTTTCTTGCTCTTTCACCGAGTCCAAGCTGTCCGTGGAGCTCTCGCTCAGCGAAATGCGTTTGGAGAGAAACACTCGCTGCAGTAGCTTTTCGCTGCGCAAGGCTTTCAACACAGCACCCCAATTCGGGCAAGGAGCAGGAGAAAGGAAGAGCATCTTTTCGTCCTGCCACGTTCTTCTGGGCGACACGCCTATCCGCCTCTTGGCTCCCTGCAAGGCTGTAAGCTTGGCGGGGGTACTTGGAAGTGAGAAGGCAGGTGCAGAGAGCACCGCGATCTGCCGGCGCTGTTGCAGGCTGGAAAGGAAAGAGGGCTACCACTAGGATGTGCTGCAAATACAGGTTTCCACGCGCCGAGGGGAAGCTCCGGGGAAGCTCGTTGACCTACAACTGTTCTCTGGGCGAGACGTAGCTGAGAAGCTTTCCCTTCAGCTTCAGGCTGCAAGGCAGAGCGAATGTGCTGCTCCCTAGCGCTGAGCGAGAAAGTGCAGAGCCCAGGCGTGTTTGGGCAGAGGCAGCAGGCTGGAGCATTTCTCTGCCGGCACCGCGCTCTCTGGGCGACAAGTAGACACCGCTTCCACTCCGGCACAACGAAGGCGCAGAGCACGGAGCTGCTATATGCGCATGGCACAGGCTGCAAGAGGAAGCGTGGCTGCCTCTCGCTTGTGTGCGGATTCGCGTTAGCACTTGAAACCAGAAAGTTCAACCCGCGGCTACTTGCGCTGCTACCTATTTCTCTTCCAGCTTTCCCTGGAAAGCATTGTGCCCAAGTTTACGCTTGGAGATGCAGAGATGACAGTGGTAGATGCAGCGGGGACTGGAAATAGAGAGTGCAGCGGAGAGTTTCTGCTGCTTTGACGTGAGGCAAGGGGAAATGAAAGTGCAGCCCAGCAGAGGCTTTGACTGCTGGAGCCTTTTTCTTTGGCAGCAGCTGCTGCAAGCGGGCAAGGGAGCTGCGAGAGTGAAGAAGGGGACGGTCGGTCTATGGGAGAAGGAAGCTGCCGAGGCGCAGTGTGTTGTGCTCAGTTTCAAGGCTGCCTGGAGGAGGGGGGTGCTTGAAGAACGCCTTCTTTCTGGACGCCTCCTTCTGCCTGGGCTCCAGCTGCATGCACTCTGCAGCACGGAAGGTTTAGGAACCTGCCTCTGGCCAGCTTGTGTCCACGAGTGCAAGGGCTGCGCCTTCCTTTCGGAAGCAGCCAGAGCATTCTCAGCTGCAGCTGCTTGTGAAGCAGCTCTTGGCCGGCCATTTGAAATTGGCTCCCCTGAGTACATGAGCCCGGTGCCCAGCTGCTTGCTTCTTCGCCTTCTGTGCTCTGGACAGAAGTGAAGCCCAGCCGTGGCTTGGAGCTTTGCCGCTCTTCAGCGTGAACGCTGCACGCAGCCACAGCGTGTGCCTGTGCAGGGATTTTCCTTCAGCTCGACGCACTACAAGCATTTTCTTGCTCTTTCACCGAGTCCAAGCTGTCCGTGGAGCTCTCGCTCAGCGAAATGCGTTTGGAGAGAAACACTCGCTGCAGTAGCTTTTCGCTGCGCAAGGCTTTCAACACAGCACCCCAATTCGGGCAAGGAGCAGGAGAAAGGAAGAGCATCTTTTCGTCCTGCCACGTTCTTCTGGGCGACACGCCTATCCGCCTCTTGGCTCCCTGCAAGGCTGTAAGCTTGGCGGGGGTACTTGGAAGTGAGAAGGCAGGTGCAGAGAGCACCGCGATCTGCCGGCGCTGTTGCAGGCTGGAAAGGAAAGAGGGCTACCACTAGGATGTGCTGCAAATACAGGTTTCCACGCGCCGAGGGGAAGCTCCGGGGAAGCTCGTTGACCTACAACTGTTCTCTGGGCGAGACGTAGCTGAGAAGCTTTCCCTTCAGCTTCAGGCTGCAAGGCAGAGCGAATGTGCTGCTCCCTAGCGCTGAGCGAGAAAGTGCAGAGCCCAGGCGTGTTTGGGCAGAGGCAGCAGCCTGGAGCATTTCTCTGCCGGCACCGCGCTCTCTGGGCGACAAGTAGACACCGCTTCCACTCCGGCACAACGAAGGCGCAGAGCACGGAGCTGCTATATGCGCATGGCACAGGCTGCAAGAGGAAGCGTGGCTGCCTCTCGCTTGTGTGCGGATTCGCGTTAGCACTTGAAACCAGAAAGTTCAACCCGCGGCTACTTGCGCTGCTACCTATTTCTCTTCCAGCTTTCCCTGGAAAGCATTGTGCCCAAGTTTACGCTTGGAGATGCAGAGATGACAGTGGTAGATGCAGCGGGGACTGGAAATAGAGAGTGCAGCGGAGAGTTTCTGCTGCTTTGACGTGAGGCAAGGGGAAATGAAAGTGCAGCCCAGCAGAGGCTTTGACTGCTGGAGCCTTTTTCTTTGGCAGCAGCTGCTGCAAGCGGGCAAGGGAGCTGCGAGAGTGAAGAAGGGGACGGTCGGTCTATGGGAGAAGGAAGCTGCCGAGGCGCAGTGTGTTGTGCTCAGTTTCAAGGCTGCCTGGAGGAGGGGGGTGCTTGAAGAACGCCTTCTTTCTGGACGCCTCCTTCTGCCTGGGCTCCAGCTGCATGCACTCTGCAGCACGGAAGGTTTAGGAACCTGCCTCTGGCCAGCTTGTGTCCACGAGTGCAAGGGCTGCGCCTTCCTTTCGGAAGCAGCCAGAGCATTCTCAGCTGCAGCTGCTTGTGAAGCAGCTCTTGGCCGGCCATTTGAAATTGGCTCCCCTGAGTACATGAGCCCGGTGCCCAGCTGCTTGCTTCTTCGCCTTCTGTGCTCTGGACAGAAGTGAAGCCCAGCCGTGGCTTGGAGCTTTGCCGCTCTTCAGCGTGAACGCTGCACGCAGCCACAGTGTGTGCCTGTGCAGGGATTTTCCTTCAGCTCGACGCACTACAAGCATTTTCTTGCTCTTTCACCGAGTCCAAGCTGTCCGTGGAGCTCTCGCTCAGCGAAATGCGTTTGGAGAGAAACACTCGCTGCAGTAGCTTTTCGCTGCGCAAGGCTTTCAACACAGCACCCCAATTCGGGCAAGGAGCAGGAGAAAGGAAGAGCATCTTTTCGTCCTGCCACGTTCTTCTGGGCGACACGCCTATCCGCCTCTTGGCTCCCTGCAAGGCTGTAAGCTTGGCGGGGGTACTTGGAAGTGAGAAGGCAGGTGCAGAGAGCACCGCGATCTGCCGGCGCTGTTGCAGGCTGGAAAGGAAAGAGGGCTACCACTAGGATGTGCTGCAAATACAGGTTTCCACGCGCCGAGGGGAAGCTCCGGGGAAGCTCGTTGACCTACAACTGTTCTCTGGGCGAGACGTAGCTGAGAAGCTTTCCCTTCAGCTTCAGGCTGCAAGGCAGAGCGAATGTGCTGCTCCCTAGCGCTGAGCGAGAAAGTGCAGAGCCCAGGCGTGTTTGGGCAGAGGCAGCAGCCTGGAGCATTTCTCTGCCGGCACCGCGCTCTCTGGGCGACAAGTAGACACCGCTTCCACTCCGGCACAACGAAGGCGCAGAGCACGGAGCTGCTATATGCGCATGGCACAGGCTGCAAGAGGAAGCGTGGCTGCCTCTCGCTTGTGTGCGGATTCGCGTTAGCACTTGAAACCAGAAAGTTCAACCCGCGGCTACTTGCGCTGCTACCTATTTCTCTTCCAGCTTTCCCTGGAAAGCATTGTGCCCAAGTTTACGCTTGGAGATGCAGAGATGACAGTGGTAGATGCAGCGGGGACTGGAAATAGAGAGTGCAGCGGAGAGTTTCTGCTGCTTTGACGTGAGGCAAGGGGAAATGAAAGTGCAGCCCAGCAGAGGCTTTGACTGCTGGAGCCTTTTTCTTTGGCAGCAGCTGCTGCAAGCGGGCAAGGGAGCTGCGAGAGTGAAGAAGGGGACGGTCGGTCTATGGGAGAAGGAAGCTGCCGAGGCGCAGTGTGTTGTGCTCAGTTTCAAGGCTGCCTGGAGGAGGGGGGTGCTTGAAGAACGCCTTCTTTCTGGACGCCTCCTTCTGCCTGGGCTCCAGCTGCATGCACTCTGCAGCACGGAAGGTTTAGGAACCTGCCTCTGGCCAGCTTGTGTCCACGAGTGCAAGGGCTGCGCCTTCCTTTCGGAAGCAGCCAGAGCATTCTCAGCTGCAGCTGCTTGTGAAGCAGCTCTTGGCCGGCCATTTGAAATTGGCTCCCCTGAGTACATGAGCCCGGTGCCCAGCTGCTTGCTTCTTCGCCTTCTGTGCTCTGGACAGAAGTGAAGCCCAGCCGTGGCTTGGAGCTTTGCCGCTCTTCAGCGTGAACGCTGCACGCAGCCACAGTGTGTGCCTGTGCAGGGATTTTCCTTCAGCTCGACGCACTACAAGCATTTTCTTGCTCTTTCACCGAGTCCAAGCTGTCCGTGGAGCTCTCGCTCAGCGAAATGCGTTTGGAGAGAAACACTCGCTGCAGTAGCTTTTCGCTGCGCAAGGCTTTCAACACAGCACCCCAATTCGGGCAAGGAGCAGGAGAAAGGAAGAGCATCTTTTCGTCCTGCCACGTTCTTCTGGGCGACACGCCTATCCGCCTCTTGGCTCCCTGCAAGGCTGTAAGCTTGGCGGGGGTACTTGGAAGTGAGAAGGCAGGTGCAGAGAGCACCGCGATCTGCCGGCGCTGTTGCAGGCTGGAAAGGAAAGAGGGCTACCACTAGGATGTGCTGCAAATACAGGTTTCCACGCGCCGAGGGGAAGCTCCGGGGAAGCTCGTTGACCTACAACTGTTCTCTGGGCGAGACGTAGCTGAGAAGCTTTCCCTTCAGCTTCAGGCTGCAAGGCAGAGCGAATGTGCTGCTCCCTAGCGCTGAGCGAGAAAGTGCAGAGCCCAGGCGTGTTTGGGCAGAGGCAGCAGCCTGGAGCATTTCTCTGCCGGCACCGCGCTCTCTGGGCGACAAGTAGACACCGCTTCCACTCCGGCACAACGAAGGCGCAGAGCACGGAGCTGCTATATGCGCATGGCACAGGCTGCAAGAGGAAGCGTGGCTGCCTCTCGCTTGTGTGCGGATTCGCGTTAGCACTTGAAACCAGAAAGTTCAACCCGCGGCTACTTGCGCTGCTACCTATTTCTCTTCCAGCTTTCCCTGGAAAGCATTGTGCCCAAGTTTACGCTTGGAGATGCAGAGATGACAGTGGTAGATGCAGCGGGGACTGGAAATAGAGAGTGCAGCGGAGAGTTTCTGCTGCTTTGACGTGAGGCAAGGGGAAATGAAAGTGCAGCCCAGCAGAGGCTTTGACTGCTGGAGCCTTTTTCTTTGGCAGCAGCTGCTGCAAGCGGGCAAGGGAGCTGCGAGAGTGAAGAAGGGGACGGTCGGTCTATGGGAGAAGGAAGCTGCCGAGGCGCAGTGTGTTGTGCTCAGTTTCAAGGCTGCCTGGAGGAGGGGGGTGCTTGAAGAACGCCTTCTTTCTGGACGCGTCCTTCTGCCTGGGCTCCAGCTGCATGCACTCTG
Source organism: Coloeus monedula (assembly GCF_965178545.1). Taxonomy (NCBI): domain Eukaryota; kingdom Metazoa; phylum Chordata; class Aves; order Passeriformes; family Corvidae; genus Coloeus; species Coloeus monedula. The sequence continues at coordinate 107,396 of NW_028120581.1, read as the reverse complement.
CAGCACGGAAGGTTTAGGAACCTGCCTCTGGCCAGCTTGTGTCCACGAGTGCAAGGGCTGCGCCTTCCTTTCGGAAGCAGCCAGAGCATTCTCAGCTGCAGCTGCTTGTGAAGCAGCTCTTGGCCGGCCATTTGAAATTGGCTCCCCTGAGTACATGAGCCCGGTGCCCAGCTGCTTGCTTCTTCGCCTTCTGTGCTCTGGACAGAAGTGAAGCCCAGCCGTGGCTTGGAGCTTTGCCGCTCTTCAGCGTGAACGCTGCACGCAGCCACAGTGTGTGCCTGTGCAGGGATTTTCCTTCAGCTCGACGCACTACAAGCATTTTCTTGCTCTTTCACCGAGTCCAAGCTGTCCGTGGAGCTCTCGCTCAGCGAAATGCGTTTGGAGAGAAACACTCGCTGCAGTAGCTTTTCGCTGCGCAAGGCTTTCAACACAGCACCCCAATTCGGGCAAGGAGCAGGAGAAAGGAAGAGCATCTTTTCGTCCTGCCACGTTCTTCTGGGCGACACGCCTATCCGCCTCTTGGCTCCCTGCAAGGCTGTAAGCTTGGCGGGGGTACTTGGAAGTGAGAAGGCAGGTGCAGAGAGCACCGCGATCTGCCGGCGCTGTTGCAGGCTGGAAAGGAAAGAGGGCTACCACTAGGATGTGCTGCAAATACAGGTTTCCACGCGCCGAGGGGAAGCTCCGGGGAAGCTCGTTGACCTACAACTGTTCTCTGGGCGAGACGTAGCTGAGAAGCTTTCCCTTCAGCTTCAGGCTGCAAGGCAGAGCGAATGTGCTGCTCCCTAGCGCTGAGCGAGAAAGTGCAGAGCCCAGGCGTGTTTGGGCAGAGGCAGCAGGCTGGAGCATTTCTCTGCCGGCACCGCGCTCTCTGGGCGACAAGTAGACACCGCTTCCACTCCGGCACAACGAAGGCGCAGAGCACGGAGCTGCTATATGCGCATGGCACAGGCTGCAAGAGGAAGCGTGGCTGCCTCTCGCTTGTGTGCGGATTCGCGTTAGCACTTGAAACCAGAAAGTTCAACCCGCGGCTACTTGCGCTGCTACCTATTTCTCTTCCAGCTTTCCCTGGAAAGCATTGTGCCCAAGTTTACGCTTGGAGATGCAGAGATGACAGTGGTAGATGCAGCGGGGACTGGAAATAGAGAGTGCAGCGGAGAGTTTCTGCTGCTTTGACGTGAGGCAAGGGGAAATGAAAGTGCAGCCCAGCAGAGGCTTTGACTGCTGGAGCCTTTTTCTTTGGCAGCAGCTGCTGCAAGCGGGCAAGGGAGCTGCGAGAGTGAAGAAGGGGACGGTCGGTCTATGGGAGAAGGAAGCTGCCGAGGCGCAGTGTGTTGTGCTCAGTTTCAAGGCTGCCTGGAGGAGGGGGGTGCTTGAAGAACGCCTTCTTTCTGGACGCCTCCTTCTGCCTGGGCTCCAGCTGCATGCACTCTGCAGCACGGAAGGTTTAGGAACCTGCCTCTGGCCAGCTTGTGTCCACGAGTGCAAGGGCTGCGCCTTCCTTTCGGAAGCAGCCAGAGCATTCTCAGCTGCAGCTGCTTGTGAAGCAGCTCTTGGCCGGCCATTTGAAATTGGCTCCCCTGAGTACATGAGCCCGGTGCCCAGCTGCTTGCTTCTTCGCCTTCTGTGCTCTGCACAGAAGTGAAGCCCAGCCGTGGCTTGGAGCTTTGCCGCTCTTCAGCGTGAACGCTGCACGCAGCCACAGTGTGTGCCTGTGCAGGGATTTTCCTTCAGCTCGACGCACTACAAGCATTTTCTTGCTCTTTCACCGAGTCCAAGCTGTCCGTGGAGCTCTCGCTCAGCGAAATGCGTTTGGAGAGAAACACTCGCTGCAGTAGCTTTTCGCTGCGCAAGGCTTTCAACACAGCACCCCAATTCGGGCAAGGAGCAGGAGAAAGGAAGAGCATCTTTTCGTCCTGCCACGTTCTTCTGGGCGACACGCCTATCCGCCTCTTGGCTCCCTGCAAGGCTGTAAGCTTGGCGGGGGTACTTGGAAGTGAGAAGGCAGGTGCAGAGAGCACCGCGATCTGCCGGCGCTGTTGCAGGCTGGAAAGGAAAGAGGGCTACCACTAGGATGTGCTGCAAATACAGGTTTCCACGCGCCGAGGGGAAGCTCCGGGGAAGCTCGTTGACCTACAACTGTTCTCTGGGCGAGACGTAGCTGAGAAGCTTTCCCTTCAGCTTCAGGCTGCAAGGCAGAGCGAATGTGCTGCTCCCTAGCGCTGAGCGAGAAAGTGCAGAGCCCAGGCGTGTTTGGGCAGAGGCAGCAGGCTGGAGCATTTCTCTGCCGGCACCGCGCTCTCTGGGCGACAAGTAGACACCGCTTCCACTCCGGCACAACGAAGGCGCAGAGCACGGAGCTGCTATATGCGCATGGCACAGGCTGCAAGAGGAAGCGTGGCTGCCTCTCGCTTGTGTGCGGATTCGCGTTAGCACTTGAAACCAGAAAGTTCAACCCGCGGCTACTTGCGCTGCTACCTATTTCTCTTCCAGCTTTCCCTGGAAAGCATTGTGCCCAAGTTTACGCTTGGAGATGCAGAGATGACAGTGGTAGATGCAGCGGGGACTGGAAATAGAGAGTGCAGCGGAGAGTTTCTGCTGCTTTGACGTGAGGCAAGGGGAAATGAAAGTGCAGCCCAGCAGAGGCTTTGACTGCTGGAGCCTTTTTCTTTGGCAGCAGCTGCTGCAAGCGGGCAAGGGAGCTGCGAGAGTGAAGAAGGGGACGGTCGGTCTATGGGAGAAGGAAGCTGCCGAGGCGCAGTGTGTTGTGCTCAGTTTCAAGGCTGCCTGGAGGAGGGGGGTGCTTGAAGAACGCCTTCTTTCTGGACGCCTCCTTCTGCCTGGGCTCCAGCTGCATGCACTCTGCAGCACGGAAGGTTTAGGAACCTGCCTCTGGCCAGCTTGTGTCCACGAGTGCAAGGGCTGCGCCTTCCTTTCGGAAGCAGCCAGAGCATTCTCAGCTGCAGCTGCTTGTGAAGCAGCTCTTGGCCGGCCATTTGAAATTGGCTCCCCTGAGTACATGAGCCCGGTGCCCAGCTGCTTGCTTCTTCGCCTTCTGTGCTCTGGACAGAAGTGAAGCCCAGCCGTGGCTTGGAGCTTTGCCGCTCTTCAGCGTGAACGCTGCACGCAGCCACAGCGTGTGCCTGTGCAGGGATTTTCCTTCAGCTCGACGCACTACAAGCATTTTCTTGCTCTTTCACCGAGTCCAAGCTGTCCGTGGAGCTCTCGCTCAGCGAAATGCGTTTGGAGAGAAACACTCGCTGCAGTAGCTTTTCGCTGCGCAAGGCTTTCAACACAGCACCCCAATTCGGGCAAGGAGCAGGAGAAAGGAAGAGCATCTTTTCGTCCTGCCACGTTCTTCTGGGCGACACGCCTATCCGCCTCTTGGCTCCCTGCAAGGCTGTAAGCTTGGCGGGGGTACTTGGAAGTGAGAAGGCAGGTGCAGAGAGCACCGCGATCTGCCGGCGCTGTTGCAGGCTGGAAAGGAAAGAGGGCTACCACTAGGATGTGCTGCAAATACAGGTTTCCACGCGCCGAGGGGAAGCTCCGGGGAAGCTCGTTGACCTACAACTGTTCTCTGGGCGAGACGTAGCTGAGAAGCTTTCCCTTCAGCTTCAGGCTGCAAGGCAGAGCGAATGTGCTGCTCCCTAGCGCTGAGCGAGAAAGTGCAGAGCCCAGGCGTGTTTGGGCAGAGGCAGCAGGCTGGAGCATTTCTCTGCCGGCACCGCGCTCTCTGGGCGACAAGTAGACACCGCTTCCACTCCGGCACAACGAAGGCGCAGAGCACGGAGCTGCTATATGCGCATGGCACAGGCTGCAAGAGGAAGCGTGGCTGCCTCTCGCTTGTGTGCGGATTCGCGTTAGCACTTGAAACCAGAAAGTTCAACCCGCGGCTACTTGCGCTGCTACCTATTTCTCTTCCAGCTTTCCCTGGAAAGCATTGTGCCCAAGTTTACGCTTGGAGATGCAGAGATGACAGTGGTAGATGCAGCGGGGACTGGAAATAGAGAGTGCAGCGGAGAGTTTCTGCTGCTTTGACGTGAGGCAAGGGGAAATGAAAGTGCAGCCCAGCAGAGGCTTTGACTGCTGGAGCCTTTTTCTTTGGCAGCAGCTGCTGCAAGCGGGCAAGGGAGCTGCGAGAGTGAAGAAGGGGACGGTCGGTCTATGGGAGAAGGAAGCTGCCGAGGCGCAGTGTGTTGTGCTCAGTTTCAAGGCTGCCTGGAGGAGGGGGGTGCTTGAAGAACGCCTTCTTTCTGGACGCGTCCTTCTGCCTGGGCTCCAGCTGCATGCACTCTGCAGCACGGAAGGTTTAGGAACCTGCCTCTGGCCAGCTTGTGTCCACGAGTGCAAGGGCTGCGCCTTCCTTTCGGAAGCAGCCAGAGCATTCTCAGCTGCAGCTGCTTGTGAAGCAGCTCTTGGCCGGCCATTTGAAATTGGCTCCCCTGAGTACATGAGCCCGGTGCCCAGCTGCTTGCTTCTTCGCCTTCTGTGCTCTGGACAGAAGTGAAGCCCAGCCGTGGCTTGGAGCTTTGCCGCTCTTCAGCGTGAACGCTGCACGCAGCCACAGCGTGTGCCTGTGCAGGGATTTTCCTTCAGCTCGACGCACTACAAGCATTTTCTTGCTCTTTCACCGAGTCCAAGCTGTCCGTGGAGCTCTCGCTCAGCGAAATGCGTTTGGAGAGAAACACTCGCTGCAGTAGCTTTTCGCTGCGCAAGGCTTTCAACACAGCACCCCAATTCGGGCAAGGAGCAGGAGAAAGGAAGAGCATCTTTTCGTCCTGCCACGTTCTTCTGGGCGACACGCCTATCCGCCTCTTGGCTCCCTGCAAGGCTGTAAGCTTGGCGGGGGTACTTGGAAGTGAGAAGGCAGGTGCAGAGAGCACCGCGATCTGCCGGCGCTGTTGCAGGCTGGAAAGGAAAGAGGGCTACCACTAGGATGTGCTGCAAATACAGGTTTCCACGCGCCGAGGGGAAGCTCCGGGGAAGCTCGTTGACCTACAACTGTTCTCTGGGCGAGACGTAGCTGAGAAGCTTTCCCTTCAGCTTCAGGCTGCAAGGCAGAGCGAATGTGCTGCTCCCTAGCGCTGAGCGAGAAAGTGCAGAGCCCAGGCGTGTTTGGGCAGAGGCAGCAGGCTGGAGCATTTCTCTGCCGGCACCGCGCTCTCTGGGCGACAAGTAGACACCGCTTCCACTCCGGCACAACGAAGGCGCAGAGCACGGAGCTGCTATATGCGCATGGCACAGGCTGCAAGAGGAAGCGTGGCTGCCTCTCGCTTGTGTGCGGATTCGCGTTAGCACTTGAAACCAGAAAGTTCAACCCGCGGCTACTTGCGCTGCTACCTATTTCTCTTCCAGCTTTCCCTGGAAAGCATTGTGCCCAAGTTTACGCTTGGAGATGCAGAGATGACAGTGGTAGATGCAGCGGGGACTGGAAATAGAGAGTGCAGCGGAGAGTTTCTGCTGCTTTGACGTGAGGCAAGGGGAAATGAAAGTGCAGCCCAGCAGAGGCTTTGACTGCTGGAGCCTTTTTCTTTGGCAGCAGCTGCTGCAAGCGGGCAAGGGAGCTGCGAGAGTGAAGAAGGGGACGGTCGGTCTATGGGAGAAGGAAGCTGCCGAGGCGCAGTGTGTTGTGCTCAGTTTCAAGGCTGCCTGGAGGAGGGGGGTGCTTGAAGAACGCCTTCTTTCTGGACGCCTCCTTCTGCCTGGGCTCCAGCTGCATGCACTCTGCAGCACGGAAGGTTTAGGAACCTGCCTCTGGCCAGCTTGTGTCCACGAGTGCAAGGGCTGCGCCTTCCTTTCGGAAGCAGCCAGAGCATTCTCAGCTGCAGCTGCTTGTGAAGCAGCTCTTGGCCGGCCATTTGAAATTGGCTCCCCTGAGTACATGAGCCCGGTGCCCAGCTGCTTGCTTCTTCGCCTTCTGTGCTCTGCACAGAAGTGAAGCCCAGCCGTGGCTTGGAGCTTTGCCGCTCTTCAGCGTGAACGCTGCACGCAGCCACAGCGTGTGCCTGTGCAGGGATTTTCCTTCAGCTCGACGCACTACAAGCATTTTCTTGCTCTTTCACCGAGTCCAAGCTGTCCGTGGAGCTCTCGCTCAGCGAAATGCGTTTGGAGAGAAACACTCGCTGCAGTAGCTTTTCGCTGCGCAAGGCTTTCAACACAGCACCCCAATTCGGGCAAGGAGCAGGAGAAAGGAAGAGCATCTTTTCGTCCTGCCACGTTCTTCTGGGCGACACGCCTATCCGCCTCTTGGCTCCCTGCAAGGCTGTAAGCTTGGCGGGGGTACTTGGAAGTGAGAAGGCAGGTGCAGAGAGCACCGCGATCTGCCGGCGCTGTTGCAGGCTGGAAAGGAAAGAGGGCTACCACTAGGATGTGCTGCAAATACAGGTTTCCACGCGCCGAGGGGAAGCTCCGGGGAAGCTCGTTGACCTACAACTGTTCTCTGGGCGAGACGTAGCTGAGAAGCTTTCCCTTCAGCTTCAGGCTGCAAGGCAGAGCGAATGTGCTGCTCCCTAGCGCTGAGCGAGAAAGTGCAGAGCCCAGGCGTGTTTGGGCAGAGGCAGCAGGCTGGAGCATTTCTCTGCCGGCACCGCGCTCTCTGGGCGACAAGTAGACACCGCTTCCACTCCGGCACAACGAAGGCGCAGAGCACGGAGCTGCTATATGCGCATGGCACAGGCTGCAAGAGGAAGCGTGGCTGCCTCTCGCTTGTGTGCGGATTCGCGTTAGCACTTGAAACCAGAAAGTTCAACCCGCGGCTACTTGCGCTGCTACCTATTTCTCTTCCAGCTTTCCCTGGAAAGCATTGTGCCCAAGTTTACGCTTGGAGATGCAGAGATGACAGTGGTAGATGCAGCGGGGACTGGAAATAGAGAGTGCAGCGGAGAGTTTCTGCTGCTTTGACGTGAGGCAAGGGGAAATGAAAGTGCAGCCCAGCAGAGGCTTTGACTGCTGGAGCCTTTTTCTTTGGCAGCAGCTGCTGCAAGCGGGCAAGGGAGCTGCGAGAGTGAAGAAGGGGACGGTCGGTCTATGGGAGAAGGAAGCTGCCGAGGCGCAGTGTGTTGTGCTCAGTTTCAAGGCTGCCTGGAGGAGGGGGGTGCTTGAAGAACGCCTTCTTTCTGGACGCCTCCTTCTGCCTGGGCTCCAGCTGCATGCACTCTGCAGCACGGAAGGTTTAGGAACCTGCCTCTGGCCAGCTTGTGTCCACGAGTGCAAGGGCTGCGCCTTCCTTTCGGAAGCAGCCAGAGCATTCTCAGCTGCAGCTGCTTGTGAAGCAGCTCTTGGCCGGCCATTTGAAATTGGCTCCCCTGAGTACATGAGCCCGGTGCCCAGCTGCTTGCTTCTTCGCCTTCTGTGCTCTGGACAGAAGTGAAGCCCAGCCGTGGCTTGGAGCTTTGCCGCTCTTCAGCGTGAACGCTGCACGCAGCCACAGTGTGTGCCTGTGCAGGGATTTTCCTTCAGCTCGACGCACTACAAGCATTTTCTTGCTCTTTCACCGAGTCCAAGCTGTCCGTGGAGCTCTCGCTCAGCGAAATGCGTTTGGAGAGAAACACTCGCTGCAGTAGCTTTTCGCTGCGCAAGGCTTTCAACACAGCACCCCAATTCGGGCAAGGAGCAGGAGAAAGGAAGAGCATCTTTTCGTCCTGCCACGTTCTTCTGGGCGACACGCCTATCCGCCTCTTGGCTCCCTGCAAGGCTGTAAGCTTGGCGGGGGTACTTGGAAGTGAGAAGGCAGGTGCAGAGAGCACCGCGATCTGCCGGCGCTGTTGCAGGCTGGAAAGGAAAGAGGGCTACCACTAGGATGTGCTGCAAATACAGGTTTCCACGCGCCGAGGGGAAGCTCCGGGGAAGCTCGTTGACCTACAACTGTTCTCTGGGCGAGACGTAGCTGAGAAGCTTTCCCTTCAGCTTCAGGCTGCAAGGCAGAGCGAATGTGCTGCTCCCTAGCGCTGAGCGAGAAAGTGCAGAGCCCAGGCGTGTTTGGGCAGAGGCAGCAGCCTGGAGCATTTCTCTGCCGGCACCGCGCTCTCTGGGCGACAAGTAGACACCGCTTCCACTCCGGCACAACGAAGGCGCAGAGCACGGAGCTGCTATATGCGCATGGCACAGGCTGCAAGAGGAAGCGTGGCTGCCTCTCGCTTGTGTGCGGATTCGCGTTAGCACTTGAAACCAGAAAGTTCAACCCGCGGCTACTTGCGCTGCTACCTATTTCTCTTCCAGCTTTCCCTGGAAAGCATTGTGCCCAAGTTTACGCTTGGAGATGCAGAGATGACAGTGGTAGATGCAGCGGGGACTGGAAATAGAGAGTGCAGCGGAGAGTTTCTGCTGCTTTGACGTGAGGCAAGGGGAAATGAAAGTGCAGCCCAGCAGAGGCTTTGACTGCTGGAGCCTTTTTCTTTGGCAGCAGCTGCTGCAAGCGGGCAAGGGAGCTGCGAGAGTGAAGAAGGGGACGGTCGGTCTATGGGAGAAGGAAGCTGCCGAGGCGCAGTGTGTTGTGCTCAGTTTCAAGGCTGCCTGGAGGAGGGGGGTGCTTGAAGAACGCCTTCTTTCTGGACGCCTCCTTCTGCCTGGGCTCCAGCTGCATGCACTCTGCAGCACGGAAGGTTTAGGAACCTGCCTCTGGCCAGCTTGTGTCCACGAGTGCAAGGGCTGCGCCTTCCTTTCGGAAGCAGCCAGAGCATTCTCAGCTGCAGCTGCTTGTGAAGCAGCTCTTGGCCGGCCATTTGAAATTGGCTCCCCTGAGTACATGAGCCCGGTGCCCAGCTGCTTGCTTCTTCGCCTTCTGTGCTCTGCACAGAAGTGAAGCCCAGCCGTGGCTTGGAGCTTTGCCGCTCTTCAGCGTGAACGCTGCACGCAGCCACAGCGTGTGCCTGTGCAGGGATTTTCCTTCAGCTCGACGCACTACAAGCATTTTCTTGCTCTTTCACCGAGTCCAAGCTGTCCGTGGAGCTCTCGCTCAGCGAAATGCGTTTGGAGAGAAACACTCGCTGCAGTAGCTTTTCGCTGCACAAGGCTTTCAACACAGCACCCCAATTCGGGCAAGGAGCAGGAGAAAGGAAGAGCATCTTTTCGTCCTGCCACGTTCTTCTGGGCGACACGCCTATCCGCCTCTTGGCTCCCTGCAAGGCTGTAAGCTTGGCGGGGGTACTTGGAAGTGAGAAGGCAGGTGCAGAGAGCACCGCGATCTGCCGGCGCTGTTGCAGGCTGGAAAGGAAAGAGGGCTACCACTAGGATGTGCTGCAAATACAGGTTTCCACGCGCCGAGGGGAAGCTCCGGGGAAGCTCGTTGACCTACAACTGTTCTCTGGGCGAGACGTAGCTGAGAAGCTTTCCCTTCAGCTTCAGGCTGCAAGGCAGAGCGAATGTGCTGCTCCCTAGCGCTGAGCGAGAAAGTGCAGAGCCCAGGCGTGTTTGGGCAGAGGCAGCAGGCTGGAGCATTTCTCTGCCGGCACCGCGCTCTCTGGGCGACAAGTAGACACCGCTTCCACTCCGGCACAACGAAGGCGCAGAGCACGGAGCTGCTATATGCGCATGGCACAGGCTGCAAGAGGAAGCGTGGCTGCCTCTCGCTTGTGTGCGGATTCGCGTTAGCACTTGAAACCAGAAAGTTCAACCCGCGGCTACTTGCGCTGCTACCTATTTCTCTTCCAGCTTTCCCTGGAAAGCATTGTGCCCAAGTTTACGCTTGGAGATGCAGAGATGACAGTGGTAGATGCAGCGGGGACTGGAAATAGAGAGTGCAGCGGAGAGTTTCTGCTGCTTTGACGTGAGGCAAGGGGAAATGAAAGTGCAGCCCAGCAGAGGCTTTGACTGCTGGAGCCTTTTTCTTTGGCAGCAGCTGCTGCAAGCGGGCAAGGGAGCTGCGAGAGTGAAGAAGGGGACGGTCGGTCTATGGGAGAAGGAAGCTGCCGAGGCGCAGTGTGTTGTGCTCAGTTTCAAGGCTGCCTGGAGGAGGGGGGTGCTTGAAGAACGCCTTCTTTCTGGACGCCTCCTTCTGCCTGGGCTCCAGCTGCATGCACTCTGCAGCACGGAAGGTTTAGGAACCTGCCTCTGGCCAGCTTGTGTCCACGAGTGCAAGGGCTGCGCCTTCCTTTCGGAAGCAGCCAGAGCATTCTCAGCTGCAGCTGCTTGTGAAGCAGCTCTTGGCCGGCCATTTGAAATTGGCTCCCCTGAGTACATGAGCCCGGTGCCCAGCTGCTTGCTTCTTCGCCTTCTGTGCTCTGCACAGAAGTGAAGCCCAGCCGTGGCTTGGAGCTTTGCCGCTCTTCAGCGTGAACGCTGCACGCAGCCACAGCGTGTGCCTGTGCAGGGATTTTCCTTCAGCTCGACGCACTACAAGCATTTTCTTGCTCTTTCACCGAGTCCAAGCTGTCCGTGGAGCTCTCGCTCAGCGAAATGCGTTTGGAGAGAAACACTCGCTGCAGTAGCTTTTCGCTGCGCAAGGCTTTCAACACAGCACCCCAATTCGGGCAAGGAGCAGGAGAAAGGAAGAGCATCTTTTCGTCCTGCCACGTTCTTCTGGGCGACACGCCTATCCGCCTCTTGGCTCCCTGCAAGGCTGTAAGCTTGGCGGGGGTACTTGGAAGTGAGAAGGCAGGTGCAGAGAGCACCGCGATCTGCCGGCGCTGTTGCAGGCTGGAAAGGAAAGAGGGCTACCACTAGGATGTGCTGCAAATACAGGTTTCCACGCGCCGAGGGGAAGCTCCGGGGAAGCTCGTTGACCTACAACTGTTCTCTGGGCGAGACGTAGCTGAGAAGCTTTCCCTTCAGCTTCAGGCTGCAAGGCAGAGCGAATGTGCTGCTCCCTAGCGCTGAGCGAGAAAGTGCAGAGCCCAGGCGTGTTTGGGCAGAGGCAGCAGGCTGGAGCATTTCTCTGCCGGCACCGCGCTCTCTGGGCGACAAGTAGACACCGCTTCCACTCCGGCACAACGAAGGCGCAGAGCACGGAGCTGCTATATGCGCATGGCACAGGCTGCAAGAGGAAGCGTGGCTGCCTCTCGCTTGTGTGCGGATTCGCGTTAGCACTTGAAACCAGAAAGTTCAACCCGCGGCTACTTGCGCTGCTACCTATTTCTCTTCCAGCTTTCCCTGGAAAGCATTGTGCCCAAGTTTACGCTTGGAGATGCAGAGATGACAGTGGTAGATGCAGCGGGGACTGGAAATAGAGAGTGCAGCGGAGAGTTTCTGCTGCTTTGACGTGAGGCAAGGGGAAATGAAAGTGCAGCCCAGCAGAGGCTTTGACTGCTGGAGCCTTTTTCTTTGGCAGCAGCTGCTGCAAGCGGGCAAGGGAGCTGCGAGAGTGAAGAAGGGGACGGTCGGTCTATGGGAGAAGGAAGCTGCCGAGGCGCAGTGTGTTGTGCTCAGTTTCAAGGCTGCCTGGAGGAGGGGGGTGCTTGAAGAACGCCTTCTTTCTGGACGCCTCCTTCTGCCTGGGCTCCAGCTGCATGCACTCTGCAGCACGGAAGGTTTAGGAACCTGCCTCTGGCCAGCTTGTGTCCACGAGTGCAAGGGCTGCGCCTTCCTTTCGGAAGCAGCCAGAGCATTCTCAGCTGCAGCTGCTTGTGAAGCAGCTCTTGGCCGGCCATTTGAAATTGGCTCCCCTGAGTACATGAGCCCGGTGCCCAGCTGCTTGCTTCTTCGCCTTCTGTGCTCTGGACAGAAGTGAAGCCCAGCCGTGGCTTGGAGCTTTGCCGCTCTTCAGCGTGAACGCTGCACGCAGCCACAGCGTGTGCCTGTGCAGGGATTTTCCTTCAGCTCGACGCACTACAAGCATTTTCTTGCTCTTTCACCGAGTCCAAGCTGTCCGTGGAGCTCTCGCTCAGCGAAATGCGTTTGGAGAGAAACACTCGCTGCAGTAGCTTTTCGCTGCGCAAGGCTTTCAACACAGCACCCCAATTCGGGCAAGGAGCAGGAGAAAGGAAGAGCATCTTTTCGTCCTGCCACGTTCTTCTGGGCGACACGCCTATCCGCCTCTTGGCTCCCTGCAAGGCTGTAAGCTTGGCGGGGGTACTTGGAAGTGAGAAGGCAGGTGCAGAGAGCACCGCGATCTGCCGGCGCTGTTGCAGGCTGGAAAGGAAAGAGGGCTACCACTAGGATGTGCTGCAAATACAGGTTTCCACGCGCCGAGGGGAAGCTCCGGGGAAGCTCGTTGACCTACAACTGTTCTCTGGGCGAGACGTAGCTGAGAAGCTTTCCCTTCAGCTTCAGGCTGCAAGGCAGAGCGAATGTGCTGCTCCCTAGCGCTGAGCGAGAAAGTGCAGAGCCCAGGCGTGTTTGGGCAGAGGCAGCAGCCTGGAGCATTTCTCTGCCGGCACCGCGCTCTCTGGGCGACAAGTAGACACCGCTTCCACTCCGGCACAACGAAGGCGCAGAGCACGGAGCTGCTATATGCGCATGGCACAGGCTGCAAGAGGAAGCGTGGCTGCCTCTCGCTTGTGTGCGGATTCGCGTTAGCACTTGAAACCAGAAAGTTCAACCCGCGGCTACTTGCGCTGCTACCTATTTCTCTTCCAGCTTTCCCTGGAAAGCATTGTGCCCAAGTTTACGCTTGGAGATGCAGAGATGACAGTGGTAGATGCAGCGGGGACTGGAAATAGAGAGTGCAGCGGAGAGTTTCTGCTGCTTTGACGTGAGGCAAGGGGAAATGAAAGTGCAGCCCAGCAGAGGCTTTGACTGCTGGAGCCTTTTTCTTTGGCAGCAGCTGCTGCAAGCGGGCAAGGGAGCTGCGAGAGTGAAGAAGGGGACGGTCGGTCTATGGGAGAAGGAAGCTGCCGAGGCGCAGTGTGTTGTGCTCAGTTTCAAGGCTGCCTGGAGGAGGGGGGTGCTTGAAGAACGCCTTCTTTCTGGACGCCTCCTTCTGCCTGGGCTCCAGCTGCATGCACTCTGCAGCACGGAAGGTTTAGGAACCTGCCTCTGGCCAGCTTGTGTCCACGAGTGCAAGGGCTGCGCCTTCCTTTCGGAAGCAGCCAGAGCATTCTCAGCTGCAGCTGCTTGTGAAGCAGCTCTTGGCCGGCCATTTGAAATTGGCTCCCCTGAGTACATGAGCCCGGTGCCCAGCTGCTTGCTTCTTCGCCTTCTGTGCTCTGCACAGAAGTGAAGCCCAGCCGTGGCTTGGAGCTTTGCCGCTCTTCAGCGTGAACGCTGCACGCAGCCACAGTGTGTGCCTGTGCAGGGATTTTCCTTCAGCTCGACGCACTACAAGCATTTTCTTGCTCTTTCACCGAGTCCAAGCTGTCCGTGGAGCTCTCGCTCAGCGAAATGCGTTTGGAGAGAAACACTCGCTGCAGTAGCTTTTCGCTGCGCAAGGCTTTCAACACAGCACCCCAATTCGGGCAAGGAGCAGGAGAAAGGAAGAGCATCTTTTCGTCCTGCCACGTTCTTCTGGGCGACACGCCTATCCGCCTCTTGGCTCCCTGCAAGGCTGTAAGCTTGGCGGGGGTACTTGGAAGTGAGAAGGCAGGTGCAGAGAGCACCGCGATCTGCCGGCGCTGTTGCAGGCTGGAAAGGAAAGAGGGCTACCACTAGGATGTGCTGCAAATACAGGTTTCCACGCGCCGAGGGGAAGCTCCGGGGAAGCTCGTTGACCTACAACTGTTCTCTGGGCGAGACGTAGCTGAGAAGCTTTCCCTTCAGCTTCAGGCTGCAAGGCAGAGCGAATGTGCTGCTCCCTAGCGCTGAGCGAGAAAGTGCAGAGCCCAGGCGTGTTTGGGCAGAGGCAGCAGGCTGGAGCATTTCTCTGCCGGCACCGCGCTCTCTGGGCGACAAGTAGACACCGCTTCCACTCCGGCACAACGAAGGCGCAGAGCACGGAGCTGCTATATGCGCATGGCACAGGCTGCAAGAGGAAGCGTGGCTGCCTCTCGCTTGTGTGCGGATTCGCGTTAGCACTTGAAACCAGAAAGTTCAACCCGCGGCTACTTGCGCTGCTACCTATTTCTCTTCCAGCTTTCCCTGGAAAGCATTGTGCCCAAGTTTACGCTTGGAGATGCAGAGATGACAGTGGTAGATGCAGCGGGGACTGGAAATAGAGAGTGCAGCGGAGAGTTTCTGCTGCTTTGACGTGAGGCAAGGGGAAATGAAAGTGCAGCCCAGCAGAGGCTTTGACTGCTGGAGCCTTTTTCTTTGGCAGCAGCTGCTGCAAGCGGGCAAGGGAGCTGCGAGAGTGAAGAAGGGGACGGTCGGTCTATGGGAGAAGGAAGCTGCCGAGGCGCAGTGTGTTGTGCTCAGTTTCAAGGCTGCCTGGAGGAGGGGGGTGCTTGAAGAACGCCTTCTTTCTGGACGCCTCCTTCTGCCTGGGCTCCAGCTGCATGCACTCTGCAGCACGGAAGGTTTAGGAACCTGCCTCTGGCCAGCTTGTGTCCACGAGTGCAAGGGCTGCGCCTTCCTTTCGGAAGCAGCCAGAGCATTCTCAGCTGCAGCTGCTTGTGAAGCAGCTCTTGGCCGGCCATTTGAAATTGGCTCCCCTGAGTACATGAGCCCGGTGCCCAGCTGCTTGCTTCTTCGCCTTCTGTGCTCTGGACAGAAGTGAAGCCCAGCCGTGGCTTGGAGCTTTGCCGCTCTTCAGCGTGAACGCTGCACGCAGCCACAGCGTGTGCCTGTGCAGGGATTTTCCTTCAGCTCGACGCACTACAAGCATTTTCTTGCTCTTTCACCGAGTCCAAGCTGTCCGTGGAGCTCTCGCTCAGCGAAATGCGTTTGGAGAGAAACACTCGCTGCAGTAGCTTTTCGCTGCGCAAGGCTTTCAACACAGCACCCCAATTCGGGCAAGGAGCAGGAGAAAGGAAGAGCATCTTTTCGTCCTGCCACGTTCTTCTGGGCGACACGCCTATCCGCCTCTTGGCTCCCTGCAAGGCTGTAAGCTTGGCGGGGGTACTTGGAAGTGAGAAGGCAGGTGCAGAGAGCACCGCGATCTGCCGGCGCTGTTGCAGGCTGGAAAGGAAAGAGGGCTACCACTAGGATGTGCTGCAAATACAGGTTTCCACGCGCCGAGGGGAAGCTCCGGGGAAGCTCGTTGACCTACAACTGTTCTCTGGGCGAGACGTAGCTGAGAAGCTTTCCCTTCAGCTTCAGGCTGCAAGGCAGAGCGAATGTGCTGCTCCCTAGCGCTGAGCGAGAAAGTGCAGAGCCCAGGCGTGTTTGGGCAGAGGCAGCAGGCTGGAGCATTTCTCTGCCGGCACCGCGCTCTCTGGGCGACAAGTAGACACCGCTTCCACTCCGGCACAACGAAGGCGCAGAGCACGGAGCTGCTATATGCGCATGGCACAGGCTGCAAGAGGAAGCGTGGCTGCCTCTCGCTTGTGTGCGGATTCGCGTTAGCACTTGAAACCAGAAAGTTCAACCCGCGGCTACTTGCGCTGCTACCTATTTCTCTTCCAGCTTTCCCTGGAAAGCATTGTGCCCAAGTTTACGCTTGGAGATGCAGAGATGACAGTGGTAGATGCAGCGGGGACTGGAAATAGAGAGTGCAGCGGAGAGTTTCTGCTGCTTTGACGTGAGGCAAGGGGAAATGAAAGTGCAGCCCAGCAGAGGCTTTGACTGCTGGAGCCTTTTTCTTTGGCAGCAGCTGCTGCAAGCGGGCAAGGGAGCTGCGAGAGTGAAGAAGGGGACGGTCGGTCTATGGGAGAAGGAAGCTGCCGAGGCGCAGTGTGTTGTGCTCAGTTTCAAGGCTGCCTGGAGGAGGGGGGTGCTTGAAGAACGCCTTCTTTCTGGACGCGTCCTTCTGCCTGGGCTCCAGCTGCATGCACTCTGCAGCACGGAAGGTTTAGGAACCTGCCTCTGGCCAGCTTGTGTCCACGAGTGCAAGGGCTGCGCCTTCCTTTCGGAAGCAGCCAGAGCATTCTCAGCTGCAGCTGCTTGTGAAGCAGCTCTTGGCCGGCCATTTGAAATTGGCTCCCCTGAGTACATGAGCCCGGTGCCCAGCTGCTTGCTTCTTCGCCTTCTGTGCTCTGGACAGAAGTGAAGCCCAGCCGTGGCTTGGAGCTTTGCCGCTCTTCAGCGTGAACGCTGCACGCAGCCACAGCGTGTGCCTGTGCAGGGATTTTCCTTCAGCTCGACGCACTACAAGCATTTTCTTGCTCTTTCACCGAGTCCAAGCTGTCCGTGGAGCTCTCGCTCAGCGAAATGCGTTTGGAGAGAAACACTCGCTGCAGTAGCTTTTCGCTGCGCAAGGCTTTCAACACAGCACCCCAATTCGGGCAAGGAGCAGGAGAAAGGAAGAGCATCTTTTCGTCCTGCCACGTTCTTCTGGGCGACACGCCTATCCGCCTCTTGGCTCCCTGCAAGGCTGTAAGCTTGGCGGGGGTACTTGGAAGTGAGAAGGCAGGTGCAGAGAGCACCGCGATCTGCCGGCGCTGTTGCAGGCTGGAAAGGAAAGAGGGCTACCACTAGGATGTGCTGCAAATACAGGTTTCCACGCGCCGAGGGGAAGCTCCGGGGAAGCTCGTTGACCTACAACTGTTCTCTGGGCGAGACGTAGCTGAGAAGCTTTCCCTTCAGCTTCAGGCTGCAAGGCAGAGCGAATGTGCTGCTCCCTAGCGCTGAGCGAGAAAGTGCAGAGCCCAGGCGTGTTTGGGCAGAGGCAGCAGCCTGGAGCATTTCTCTGCCGGCACCGCGCTCTCTGGGCGACAAGTAGACACCGCTTCCACTCCGGCACAACGAAGGCGCAGAGCACGGAGCTGCTATATGCGCATGGCACAGGCTGCAAGAGGAAGCGTGGCTGCCTCTCGCTTGTGTGCGGATTCGCGTTAGCACTTGAAACCAGAAAGTTCAACCCGCGGCTACTTGCGCTGCTACCTATTTCTCTTCCAGCTTTCCCTGGAAAGCATTGTGCCCAAGTTTACGCTTGGAGATGCAGAGATGACAGTGGTAGATGCAGCGGGGACTGGAAATAGAGAGTGCAGCGGAGAGTTTCTGCTGCTTTGACGTGAGGCAAGGGGAAATGAAAGTGCAGCCCAGCAGAGGCTTTGACTGCTGGAGCCTTTTTCTTTGGCAGCAGCTGCTGCAAGCGGGCAAGGGAGCTGCGAGAGTGAAGAAGGGGACGGTCGGTCTATGGGAGAAGGAAGCTGCCGAGGCGCAGTGTGTTGTGCTCAGTTTCAAGGCTGCCTGGAGGAGGGGGGTGCTTGAAGAACGCCTTCTTTCTGGACGCCTCCTTCTGCCTGGGCTCCAGCTGCATGCACTCTGCAGCACGGAAGGTTTAGGAACCTGCCTCTGGCCAGCTTGTGTCCACGAGTGCAAGGGCTGCGCCTTCCTTTCGGAAGCAGCCAGAGCATTCTCAGCTGCAGCTGCTTGTGAAGCAGCTCTTGGCCGGCCATTTGAAATTGGCTCCCCTGAGTACATGAGCCCGGTGCCCAGCTGCTTGCTTCTTCGCCTTCTGTGCTCTGGACAGAAGTGAAGCCCAGCCGTGGCTTGGAGCTTTGCCGCTCTTCAGCGTGAACGCTGCACGCAGCCACAGCGTGTGCCTGTGCAGGGATTTTCCTTCAGCTCGACGCACTACAAGCATTTTCTTGCTCTTTCACCGAGTCCAAGCTGTCCGTGGAGCTCTCGCTCAGCGAAATGCGTTTGGAGAGAAACACTCGCTGCAGTAGCTTTTCGCTGCGCAAGGCTTTCAACACAGCACCCCAATTCGGGCAAGGAGCAGGAGAAAGGAAGAGCATCTTTTCGTCCTGCCACGTTCTTCTGGGCGACACGCCTATCCGCCTCTTGGCTCCCTGCAAGGCTGTAAGCTTGGCGGGGGTACTTGGAAGTGAGAAGGCAGGTGCAGAGAGCACCGCGATCTGCCGGCGCTGTTGCAGGCTGGAAAGGAAAGAGGGCTACCACTAGGATGTGCTGCAAATACAGGTTTCCACGCGCCGAGGGGAAGCTCCGGGGAAGCTCGTTGACCTACAACTGTTCTCTGGGCGAGACGTAGCTGAGAAGCTTTCCCTTCAGCTTCAGGCTGCAAGGCAGAGCGAATGTGCTGCTCCCTAGCGCTGAGCGAGAAAGTGCAGAGCCCAGGCGTGTTTGGGCAGAGGCAGCAGGCTGGAGCATTTCTCTGCCGGCACCGCGCTCTCTGGGCGACAAGTAGACACCGCTTCCACTCCGGCACAACGAAGGCGCAGAGCACGGAGCTGCTATATGCGCATGGCACAGGCTGCAAGAGGAAGCGTGGCTGCCTCTCGCTTGTGTGCGGATTCGCGTTAGCACTTGAAACCAGAAAGTTCAACCCGCGGCTACTTGCGCTGCTACCTATTTCTCTTCCAGCTTTCCCTGGAAAGCATTGTGCCCAAGTTTACGCTTGGAGATGCAGAGATGACAGTGGTAGATGCAGCGGGGACTGGAAATAGAGAGTGCAGCGGAGAGTTTCTGCTGCTTTGACGTGAGGCAAGGGGAAATGAAAGTGCAGCCCAGCAGAGGCTTTGACTGCTGGAGCCTTTTTCTTTGGCAGCAGCTGCTGCAAGCGGGCAAGGGAGCTGCGAGAGTGAAGAAGGGGACGGTCGGTCTATGGGAGAAGGAAGCTGCCGAGGCGCAGTGTGTTGTGCTCAGTTTCAAGGCTGCCTGGAGGAGGGGGGTGCTTGAAGAACGCCTTCTTTCTGGACGCCTCCTTCTGCCTGGGCTCCAGCTGCATGCACTCTGCAGCACGGAAGGTTTAGGAACCTGCCTCTGGCCAGCTTGTGTCCACGAGTGCAAGGGCTGCGCCTTCCTTTCGGAAGCAGCCAGAGCATTCTCAGCTGCAGCTGCTTGTGAAGCAGCTCTTGGCCGGCCATTTGAAATTGGCTCCCCTGAGTACATGAGCCCGGTGCCCAGCTGCTTGCTTCTTCGCCTTCTGTGCTCTGGACAGAAGTGAAGCCCAGCCGTGGCTTGGAGCTTTGCCGCTCTTCAGCGTGAACGCTGCACGCAGCCACAGCGTGTGCCTGTGCAGGGATTTTCCTTCAGCTCGACGCACTACAAGCATTTTCTTGCTCTTTCACCGAGTCCAAGCTGTCCGTGGAGCTCTCGCTCAGCGAAATGCGTTTGGAGAGAAACACTCGCTGCAGTAGCTTTTCGCTGCGCAAGGCTTTCAACACAGCACCCCAATTCGGGCAAGGAGCAGGAGAAAGGAAGAGCATCTTTTCGTCCTGCCACGTTCTTCTGGGCGACACGCCTATCCGCCTCTTGGCTCCCTGCAAGGCTGTAAGCTTGGCGGGGGTACTTGGAAGTGAGAAGGCAGGTGCAGAGAGCACCGCGATCTGCCGGCGCTGTTGCAGGCTGGAAAGGAAAGAGGGCTACCACTAGGATGTGCTGCAAATACAGGTTTCCACGCGCCGAGGGGAAGCTCCGGGGAAGCTCGTTGACCTACAACTGTTCTCTGGGCGAGACGTAGCTGAGAAGCTTTCCCTTCAGCTTCAGGCTGCAAGGCAGAGCGAATGTGCTGCTCCCTAGCGCTGAGCGAGAAAGTGCAGAGCCCAGGCGTGTTTGGGCAGAGGCAGCAGCCTGGAGCATTTCTCTGCCGGCACCGCGCTCTCTGGGCGACAAGTAGACACCGCTTCCACTCCGGCACAACGAAGGCGCAGAGCACGGAGCTGCTATATGCGCATGGCACAGGCTGCAAGAGGAAGCGTGGCTGCCTCTCGCTTGTGTGCGGATTCGCGTTAGCACTTGAAACCAGAAAGTTCAACCCGCGGCTACTTGCGCTGCTACCTATTTCTCTTCCAGCTTTCCCTGGAAAGCATTGTGCCCAAGTTTACGCTTGGAGATGCAGAGATGACAGTGGTAGATGCAGCGGGGACTGGAAATAGAGAGTGCAGCGGAGAGTTTCTGCTGCTTTGACGTGAGGCAAGGGGAAATGAAAGTGCAGCCCAGCAGAGGCTTTGACTGCTGGAGCCTTTTTCTTTGGCAGCAGCTGCTGCAAGCGGGCAAGGGAGCTGCGAGAGTGAAGAAGGGGACGGTCGGTCTATGGGAGAAGGAAGCTGCCGAGGCGCAGTGTGTTGTGCTCAGTTTCAAGGCTGCCTGGAGGAGGGGGGTGCTTGAAGAACGCCTTCTTTCTGGACGCCTCCTTCTGCCTGGGCTCCAGCTGCATGCACTCTGCAGCACGGAAGGTTTAGGAACCTGCCTCTGGCCAGCTTGTGTCCACGAGTGCAAGGGCTGCGCCTTCCTTTCGGAAGCAGCCAGAGCATTCTCAGCTGCAGCTGCTTGTGAAGCAGCTCTTGGCCGGCCATTTGAAATTGGCTCCCCTGAGTACATGAGCCCGGTGCCCAGCTGCTTGCTTCTTCGCCTTCTGTGCTCTGCACAGAAGTGAAGCCCAGCCGTGGCTTGGAGCTTTGCCGCTCTTCAGCGTGAACGCTGCACGCAGCCACAGCGTGTGCCTGTGCAGGGATTTTCCTTCAGCTCGACGCACTACAAGCATTTTCTTGCTCTTTCACCGAGTCCAAGCTGTCCGTGGAGCTCTCGCTCAGCGAAATGCGTTTGGAGAGAAACACTCGCTGCAGTAGCTTTTCGCTGCGCAAGGCTTTCAACACAGCACCCCAATTCGGGCAAGGAGCAGGAGAAAGGAAGAGCATCTTTTCGTCCTGCCACGTTCTTCTGGGCGACACGCCTATCCGCCTCTTGGCTCCCTGCAAGGCTGTAAGCTTGGCGGGGGTACTTGGAAGTGAGAAGGCAGGTGCAGAGAGCACCGCGATCTGCCGGCGCTGTTGCAGGCTGGAAAGGAAAGAGGGCTACCACTAGGATGTGCTGCAAATACAGGTTTCCACGCGCCGAGGGGAAGCTCCGGGGAAGCTCGTTGACCTACAACTGTTCTCTGGGCGAGACGTAGCTGAGAAGCTTTCCCTTCAGCTTCAGGCTGCAAGGCAGAGCGAATGTGCTGCTCCCTAGCGCTGAGCGAGAAAGTGCAGAGCCCAGGCGTGTTTGGGCAGAGGCAGCAGCCTGGAGCATTTCTCTGCCGGCACCGCGCTCTCTGGGCGACAAGTAGACACCGCTTCCACTCCGGCACAACGAAGGCGCAGAGCACGGAGCTGCTATATGCGCATGGCACAGGCTGCAAGAGGAAGCGTGGCTGCCTCTCGCTTGTGTGCGGATTCGCGTTAGCACTTGAAACCAGAAAGTTCAACCCGCGGCTACTTGCGCTGCTACCTATTTCTCTTCCAGCTTTCCCTGGAAAGCATTGTGCCCAAGTTTACGCTTGGAGATGCAGAGATGACAGTGGTAGATGCAGCGGGGACTGGAAATAGAGAGTGCAGCGGAGAGTTTCTGCTGCTTTGACGTGAGGCAAGGGGAAATGAAAGTGCAGCCCAGCAGAGGCTTTGACTGCTGGAGCCTTTTTCTTTGGCAGCAGCTGCTGCAAGCGGGCAAGGGAGCTGCGAGAGTGAAGAAGGGGACGGTCGGTCTATGGGAGAAGGAAGCTGCCGAGGCGCAGTGTGTTGTGCTCAGTTTCAAGGCTGCCTGGAGGAGGGGGGTGCTTGAAGAACGCCTTCTTTCTGGACGCCTCCTTCTGCCTGGGCTCCAGCTGCATGCACTCTGCAGCACGGAAGGTTTAGGAACCTGCCTCTGGCCAGCTTGTGTCCACGAGTGCAAGGGCTGCGCCTTCCTTTCGGAAGCAGCCAGAGCATTCTCAGCTGCAGCTGCTTGTGAAGCAGCTCTTGGCCGGCCATTTGAAATTGGCTCCCCTGAGTACATGAGCCCGGTGCCCAGCTGCTTGCTTCTTCGCCTTCTGTGCTCTGGACAGAAGTGAAGCCCAGCCGTGGCTTGGAGCTTTGCCGCTCTTCAGCGTGAACGCTGCACGCAGCCACAGCGTGTGCCTGTGCAGGGATTTTCCTTCAGCTCGACGCACTACAAGCATTTTCTTGCTCTTTCACCGAGTCCAAGCTGTCCGTGGAGCTCTCGCTCAGCGAAATGCGTTTGGAGAGAAACACTCGCTGCAGTAGCTTTTCGCTGCGCAAGGCTTTCAACACAGCACCCCAATTCGGGCAAGGAGCAGGAGAAAGGAAGAGCATCTTTTCGTCCTGCCACGTTCTTCTGGGCGACACGCCTATCCGCCTCTTGGCTCCCTGCAAGGCTGTAAGCTTGGCGGGGGTACTTGGAAGTGAGAAGGCAGGTGCAGAGAGCACCGCGATCTGCCGGCGCTGTTGCAGGCTGGAAAGGAAAGAGGGCTACCACTAGGATGTGCTGCAAATACAGGTTTCCACGCGCCGAGGGGAAGCTCCGGGGAAGCTCGTTGACCTACAACTGTTCTCTGGGCGAGACGTAGCTGAGAAGCTTTCCCTTCAGCTTCAGGCTGCAAGGCAGAGCGAATGTGCTGCTCCCTAGCGCTGAGCGAGAAAGTGCAGAGCCCAGGCGTGTTTGGGCAGAGGCAGCAGGCTGGAGCATTTCTCTGCCGGCACCGCGCTCTCTGGGCGACAAGTAGACACCGCTTCCACTCCGGCACAACGAAGGCGCAGAGCACGGAGCTGCTATATGCGCATGGCACAGGCTGCAAGAGGAAGCGTGGCTGCCTCTCGCTTGTGTGCGGATTCGCGTTAGCACTTGAAACCAGAAAGTTCAACCCGCGGCTACTTGCGCTGCTACCTATTTCTCTTCCAGCTTTCCCTGGAAAGCATTGTGCCCAAGTTTACGCTTGGAGATGCAGAGATGACAGTGGTAGATGCAGCGGGGACTGGAAATAGAGAGTGCAGCGGAGAGTTTCTGCTGCTTTGACGTGAGGCAAGGGGAAATGAAAGTGCAGCCCAGCAGAGGCTTTGACTGCTGGAGCCTTTTTCTTTGGCAGCAGCTGCTGCAAGCGGGCAAGGGAGCTGCGAGAGTGAAGAAGGGGACGGTCGGTCTATGGGAGAAGGAAGCTGCCGAGGCGCAGTGTGTTGTGCTCAGTTTCAAGGCTGCCTGGAGGAGGGGGGTGCTTGAAGAACGCCTTCTTTCTGGACGCCTCCTTCTGCCTGGGCTCCAGCTGCATGCACTCTGCAGCACGGAAGGTTTAGGAACCTGCCTCTGGCCAGCTTGTGTCCACGAGTGCAAGGGCTGCGCCTTCCTTTCGGAAGCAGCCAGAGCATTCTCAGCTGCAGCTGCTTGTGAAGCAGCTCTTGGCCGGCCATTTGAAATTGGCTCCCCTGAGTACATGAGCCCGGTGCCCAGCTGCTTGCTTCTTCGCCTTCTGTGCTCTGGACAGAAGTGAAGCCCAGCCGTGGCTTGGAGCTTTGCCGCTCTTCAGCGTGAACGCTGCACGCAGCCACAGCGTGTGCCTGTGCAGGGATTTTCCTTCAGCTCGACGCACTACAAGCATTTTCTTGCTCTTTCACCGAGTCCAAGCTGTCCGTGGAGCTCTCGCTCAGCGAAATGCGTTTGGAGAGAAACACTCGCTGCAGTAGCTTTTCGCTGCGCAAGGCTTTCAACACAGCACCCCAATTCGGGCAAGGAGCAGGAGAAAGGAAGAGCATCTTTTCGTCCTGCCACGTTCTTCTGGGCGACACGCCTATCCGCCTCTTGGCTCCCTGCAAGGCTGTAAGCTTGGCGGGGGTACTTGGAAGTGAGAAGGCAGGTGCAGAGAGCACCGCGATCTGCCGGCGCTGTTGCAGGCTGGAAAGGAAAGAGGGCTACCACTAGGATGTGCTGCAAATACAGGTTTCCACGCGCCGAGGGGAAGCTCCGGGGAAGCTCGTTGACCTACAACTGTTCTCTGGGCGAGACGTAGCTGAGAAGCTTTCCCTTCAGCTTCAGGCTGCAAGGCAGAGCGAATGTGCTGCTCCCTAGCGCTGAGCGAGAAAGTGCAGAGCCCAGGCGTGTTTGGGCAGAGGCAGCAGCCTGGAGCATTTCTCTGCCGGCACCGCGCTCTCTGGGCGACAAGTAGACACCGCTTCCACTCCGGCACAACGAAGGCGCAGAGCACGGAGCTGCTATATGCGCATGGCACAGGCTGCAAGAGGAAGCGTGGCTGCCTCTCGCTTGTGTGCGGATTCGCGTTAGCACTTGAAACCAGAAAGTTCAACCCGCGGCTACTTGCGCTGCTACCTATTTCTCTTCCAGCTTTCCCTGGAAAGCATTGTGCCCAAGTTTACGCTTGGAGATGCAGAGATGACAGTGGTAGATGCAGCGGGGACTGGAAATAGAGAGTGCAGCGGAGAGTTTCTGCTGCTTTGACGTGAGGCAAGGGGAAATGAAAGTGCAGCCCAGCAGAGGCTTTGACTGCTGGAGCCTTTTTCTTTGGCAGCAGCTGCTGCAAGCGGGCAAGGGAGCTGCGAGAGTGAAGAAGGGGACGGTCGGTCTATGGGAGAAGGAAGCTGCCGAGGCGCAGTGTGTTGTGCTCAGTTTCAAGGCTGCCTGGAGGAGGGGGGTGCTTGAAGAACGCCTTCTTTCTGGACGCGTCCTTCTGCCTGGGCTCCAGCTGCATGCACTCTGCAGCACGGAAGGTTTAGGAACCTGCCTCTGGCCAGCTTGTGTCCACGAGTGCAAGGGCTGCGCCTTCCTTTCGGAAGCAGCCAGAGCATTCTCAGCTGCAGCTGCTTGTGAAGCAGCTCTTGGCCGGCCATTTGAAATTGGCTCCCCTGAGTACATGAGCCCGGTGCCCAGCTGCTTGCTTCTTCGCCTTCTGTGCTCTGGACAGAAGTGAAGCCCAGCCGTGGCTTGGAGCTTTGCCGCTCTTCAGCGTGAACGCTGCACGCAGCCACAGCGTGTGCCTGTGCAGGGATTTTCCTTCAGCTCGACGCACTACAAGCATTTTCTTGCTCTTTCACCGAGTCCAAGCTGTCCGTGGAGCTCTCGCTCAGCGAAATGCGTTTGGAGAGAAACACTCGCTGCAGTAGCTTTTCGCTGCGCAAGGCTTTCAACACAGCACCCCAATTCGGGCAAGGAGCAGGAGAAAGGAAGAGCATCTTTTCGTCCTGCCACGTTCTTCTGGGCGACACGCCTATCCGCCTCTTGGCTCCCTGCAAGGCTGTAAGCTTGGCGGGGGTACTTGGAAGTGAGAAGGCAGGTGCAGAGAGCACCGCGATCTGCCGGCGCTGTTGCAGGCTGGAAAGGAAAGAGGGCTACCACTAGGATGTGCTGCAAATACAGGTTTCCACGCGCCGAGGGGAAGCTCCGGGGAAGCTCGTTGACCTACAACTGTTCTCTGGGCGAGACGTAGCTGAGAAGCTTTCCCTTCAGCTTCAGGCTGCAAGGCAGAGCGAATGTGCTGCTCCCTAGCGCTGAGCGAGAAAGTGCAGAGCCCAGGCGTGTTTGGGCAGAGGCAGCAGCCTGGAGCATTTCTCTGCCGGCACCGCGCTCTCTGGGCGACAAGTAGACACCGCTTCCACTCCGGCACAACGAAGGCGCAGAGCACGGAGCTGCTATATGCGCATGGCACAGGCTGCAAGAGGAAGCGTGGCTGCCTCTCGCTTGTGTGCGGATTCGCGTTAGCACTTGAAACCAGAAAGTTCAACCCGCGGCTACTTGCGCTGCTACCTATTTCTCTTCCAGCTTTCCCTGGAAAGCATTGTGCCCAAGTTTACGCTTGGAGATGCAGAGATGACAGTGGTAGATGCAGCGGGGACTGGAAATAGAGAGTGCAGCGGAGAGTTTCTGCTGCTTTGACGTGAGGCAAGGGGAAATGAAAGTGCAGCCCAGCAGAGGCTTTGACTGCTGGAGCCTTTTTCTTTGGCAGCAGCTGCTGCAAGCGGGCAAGGGAGCTGCGAGAGTGAAGAAGGGGACGGTCGGTCTATGGGAGAAGGAAGCTGCCGAGGCGCAGTGTGTTGTGCTCAGTTTCAAGGCTGCCTGGAGGAGGGGGGTGCTTGAAGAACGCCTTCTTTCTGGACGCCTCCTTCTGCCTGGGCTCCAGCTGCATGCACTCTGCAGCACGGAAGGTTTAGGAACCTGCCTCTGGCCAGCTTGTGTCCACGAGTGCAAGGGCTGCGCCTTCCTTTCGGAAGCAGCCAGAGCATTCTCAGCTGCAGCTGCTTGTGAAGCAGCTCTTGGCCGGCCATTTGAAATTGGCTCCCCTGAGTACATGAGCCCGGTGCCCAGCTGCTTGCTTCTTCGCCTTCTGTGCTCTGCACAGAAGTGAAGCCCAGCCGTGGCTTGGAGCTTTGCCGCTCTTCAGCGTGAACGCTGCACGCAGCCACAGCGTGTGCCTGTGCAGGGATTTTCCTTCAGCTCGACGCACTACAAGCATTTTCTTGCTCTTTCACCGAGTCCAAGCTGTCCGTGGAGCTCTCGCTCAGCGAAATGCGTTTGGAGAGAAACACTCGCTGCAGTAGCTTTTCGCTGCGCAAGGCTTTCAACACAGCACCCCAATTCGGGCAAGGAGCAGGAGAAAGGAAGAGCATCTTTTCGTCCTGCCACGTTCTTCTGGGCGACACGCCTATCCGCCTCTTGGCTCCCTGCAAGGCTGTAAGCTTGGCGGGGGTACTTGGAAGTGAGAAGGCAGGTGCAGAGAGCACCGCGATCTGCCGGCGCTGTTGCAGGCTGGAAAGGAAAGAGGGCTACCACTAGGATGTGCTGCAAATACAGGTTTCCACGCGCCGAGGGGAAGCTCCGGGGAAGCTCGTTGACCTACAACTGTTCTCTGGGCGAGACGTAGCTGAGAAGCTTTCCCTTCAGCTTCAGGCTGCAAGGCAGAGCGAATGTGCTGCTCCCTAGCGCTGAGCGAGAAAGTGCAGAGCCCAGGCGTGTTTGGGCAGAGGCAGCAGGCTGGAGCATTTCTCTGCCGGCACCGCGCTCTCTGGGCGACAAGTAGACACCGCTTCCACTCCGGCACAACGAAGGCGCAGAGCACGGAGCTGCTATATGCGCATGGCACAGGCTGCAAGAGGAAGCGTGGCTGCCTCTCGCTTGTGTGCGGATTCGCGTTAGCACTTGAAACCAGAAAGTTCAACCCGCGGCTACTTGCGCTGCTACCTATTTCTCTTCCAGCTTTCCCTGGAAAGCATTGTGCCCAAGTTTACGCTTGGAGATGCAGAGATGACAGTGGTAGATGCAGCGGGGACTGGAAATAGAGAGTGCAGCGGAGAGTTTCTGCTGCTTTGACGTGAGGCAAGGGGAAATGAAAGTGCAGCCCAGCAGAGGCTTTGACTGCTGGAGCCTTTTTCTTTGGCAGCAGCTGCTGCAAGCGGGCAAGGGAGCTGCGAGAGTGAAGAAGGGGACGGTCGGTCTATGGGAGAAGGAAGCTGCCGAGGCGCAGTGTGTTGTGCTCAGTTTCAAGGCTGCCTGGAGGAGGGGGGTGCTTGAAGAACGCCTTCTTTCTGGACGCCTCCTTCTGCCTGGGCTCCAGCTGCATGCACTCTGCAGCACGGAAGGTTTAGGAACCTGCCTCTGGCCAGCTTGTGTCCACGAGTGCAAGGGCTGCGCCTTCCTTTCGGAAGCAGCCAGAGCATTCTCAGCTGCAGCTGCTTGTGAAGCAGCTCTTGGCCGGCCATTTGAAATTGGCTCCCCTGAGTACATGAGCCCGGTGCCCAGCTGCTTGCTTCTTCGCCTTCTGTGCTCTGGACAGAAGTGAAGCCCAGCCGTGGCTTGGAGCTTTGCCGCTCTTCAGCGTGAACGCTGCACGCAGCCACAGCGTGTGCCTGTGCAGGGATTTTCCTTCAGCTCGACGCACTACAAGCATTTTCTTGCTCTTTCACCGAGTCCAAGCTGTCCGTGGAGCTCTCGCTCAGCGAAATGCGTTTGGAGAGAAACACTCGCTGCAGTAGCTTTTCGCTGCGCAAGGCTTTCAACACAGCACCCCAATTCGGGCAAGGAGCAGGAGAAAGGAAGAGCATCTTTTCGTCCTGCCACGTTCTTCTGGGCGACACGCCTATCCGCCTCTTGGCTCCCTGCAAGGCTGTAAGCTTGGCGGGGGTACTTGGAAGTGAGAAGGCAGGTGCAGAGAGCACCGCGATCTGCCGGCGCTGTTGCAGGCTGGAAAGGAAAGAGGGCTACCACTAGGATGTGCTGCAAATACAGGTTTCCACGCGCCGAGGGGAAGCTCCGGGGAAGCTCGTTGACCTACAACTGTTCTCTGGGCGAGACGTAGCTGAGAAGCTTTCCCTTCAGCTTCAGGCTGCAAGGCAGAGCGAATGTGCTGCTCCCTAGCGCTGAGCGAGAAAGTGCAGAGCCCAGGCGTGTTTGGGCAGAGGCAGCAGCCTGGAGCATTTCTCTGCCGGCACCGCGCTCTCTGGGCGACAAGTAGACACCGCTTCCACTCCGGCACAACGAAGGCGCAGAGCACGGAGCTGCTATATGCGCATGGCACAGGCTGCAAGAGGAAGCGTGGCTGCCTCTCGCTTGTGTGCGGATTCGCGTTAGCACTTGAAACCAGAAAGTTCAACCCGCGGCTACTTGCGCTGCTACCTATTTCTCTTCCAGCTTTCCCTGGAAAGCATTGTGCCCAAGTTTACGCTTGGAGATGCAGAGATGACAGTGGTAGATGCAGCGGGGACTGGAAATAGAGAGTGCAGCGGAGAGTTTCTGCTGCTTTGACGTGAGGCAAGGGGAAATGAAAGTGCAGCCCAGCAGAGGCTTTGACTGCTGGAGCCTTTTTCTTTGGCAGCAGCTGCTGCAAGCGGGCAAGGGAGCTGCGAGAGTGAAGAAGGGGACGGTCGGTCTATGGGAGAAGGAAGCTGCCGAGGCGCAGTGTGTTGTGCTCAGTTTCAAGGCTGCCTGGAGGAGGGGGGTGCTTGAAGAACGCCTTCTTTCTGGACGCCTCCTTCTGCCTGGGCTCCAGCTGCATGCACTCTGCAGCACGGAAGGTTTAGGAACCTGCCTCTGGCCAGCTTGTGTCCACGAGTGCAAGGGCTGCGCCTTCCTTTCGGAAGCAGCCAGAGCATTCTCAGCTGCAGCTGCTTGTGAAGCAGCTCTTGGCCGGCCATTTGAAATTGGCTCCCCTGAGTACATGAGCCCGGTGCCCAGCTGCTTGCTTCTTCGCCTTCTGTGCTCTGGACAGAAGTGAAGCCCAGCCGTGGCTTGGAGCTTTGCCGCTCTTCAGCGTGAACGCTGCACGCAGCCACAGCGTGTGCCTGTGCAGGGATTTTCCTTCAGCTCGACGCACTACAAGCATTTTCTTGCTCTTTCACCGAGTCCAAGCTGTCCGTGGAGCTCTCGCTCAGCGAAATGCGTTTGGAGAGAAACACTCGCTGCAGTAGCTTTTCGCTGCGCAAGGCTTTCAACACAGCACCCCAATTCGGGCAAGGAGCAGGAGAAAGGAAGAGCATCTTTTCGTCCTGCCACGTTCTTCTGGGCGACACGCCTATCCGCCTCTTGGCTCCCTGCAAGGCTGTAAGCTTGGCGGGGGTACTTGGAAGTGAGAAGGCAGGTGCAGAGAGCACCGCGATCTGCCGGCGCTGTTGCAGGCTGGAAAGGAAAGAGGGCTACCACTAGGATGTGCTGCAAATACAGGTTTCCACGCGCCGAGGGGAAGCTCCGGGGAAGCTCGTTGACCTACAACTGTTCTCTGGGCGAGACGTAGCTGAGAAGCTTTCCCTTCAGCTTCAGGCTGCAAGGCAGAGCGAATGTGCTGCTCCCTAGCGCTGAGCGAGAAAGTGCAGAGCCCAGGCGTGTTTGGGCAGAGGCAGCAGCCTGGAGCATTTCTCTGCCGGCACCGCGCTCTCTGGGCGACAAGTAGACACCGCTTCCACTCCGGCACAACGAAGGCGCAGAGCACGGAGCTGCTATATGCGCATGGCACAGGCTGCAAGAGGAAGCGTGGCTGCCTCTCGCTTGTGTGCGGATTCGCGTTAGCACTTGAAACCAGAAAGTTCAACCCGCGGCTACTTGCGCTGCTACCTATTTCTCTTCCAGCTTTCCCTGGAAAGCATTGTGCCCAAGTTTACGCTTGGAGATGCAGAGATGACAGTGGTAGATGCAGCGGGGACTGGAAATAGAGAGTGCAGCGGAGAGTTTCTGCTGCTTTGACGTGAGGCAAGGGGAAATGAAAGTGCAGCCCAGCAGAGGCTTTGACTGCTGGAGCCTTTTTCTTTGGCAGCAGCTGCTGCAAGCGGGCAAGGGAGCTGCGAGAGTGAAGAAGGGGACGGTCGGTCTATGGGAGAAGGAAGCTGCCGAGGCGCAGTGTGTTGTGCTCAGTTTCAAGGCTGCCTGGAGGAGGGGGGTGCTTGAAGAACGCCTTCTTTCTGGACGCCTCCTTCTGCCTGGGCTCCAGCTGCATGCACTCTGCAGCACGGAAGGTTTAGGAACCTGCCTCTGGCCAGCTTGTGTCCACGAGTGCAAGGGCTGCGCCTTCCTTTCGGAAGCAGCCAGAGCATTCTCAGCTGCAGCTGCTTGTGAAGCAGCTCTTGGCCGGCCATTTGAAATTGGCTCCCCTGAGTACATGAGCCCGGTGCCCAGCTGCTTGCTTCTTCGCCTTCTGTGCTCTGCACAGAAGTGAAGCCCAGCCGTGGCTTGGAGCTTTGCCGCTCTTCAGCGTGAACGCTGCACGCAGCCACAGCGTGTGCCTGTGCAGGGATTTTCCTTCAGCTCGACGCACTACAAGCATTTTCTTGCTCTTTCACCGAGTCCAAGCTGTCCGTGGAGCTCTCGCTCAGCGAAATGCGTTTGGAGAGAAACACTCGCTGCAGTAGCTTTTCGCTGCGCAAGGCTTTCAACACAGCACCCCAATTCGGGCAAGGAGCAGGAGAAAGGAAGAGCATCTTTTCGTCCTGCCACGTTCTTCTGGGCGACACGCCTATCCGCCTCTTGGCTCCCTGCAAGGCTGTAAGCTTGGCGGGGGTACTTGGAAGTGAGAAGGCAGGTGCAGAGAGCACCGCGATCTGCCGGCGCTGTTGCAGGCTGGAAAGGAAAGAGGGCTACCACTAGGATGTGCTGCAAATACAGGTTTCCACGCGCCGAGGGGAAGCTCCGGGGAAGCTCGTTGACCTACAACTGTTCTCTGGGCGAGACGT
The DNA here is from genome assembly GCF_965178545.1 of Coloeus monedula. Lineage (NCBI taxonomy): Eukaryota > Metazoa > Chordata > Aves > Passeriformes > Corvidae > Coloeus > Coloeus monedula. The sequence continues at coordinate 76,620 of NW_028120581.1, read as the reverse complement.
AGCTGAGAAGCTTTCCCTTCAGCTTCAGGCTGCAAGGCAGAGCGAATGTGCTGCTCCCTAGCGCTGAGCGAGAAAGTGCAGAGCCCAGGCGTGTTTGGGCAGAGGCAGCAGGCTGGAGCATTTCTCTGCCGGCACCGCGCTCTCTGGGCGACAAGTAGACACCGCTTCCACTCCGGCACAACGAAGGCGCAGAGCACGGAGCTGCTATATGCGCATGGCACAGGCTGCAAGAGGAAGCGTGGCTGCCTCTCGCTTGTGTGCGGATTCGCGTTAGCACTTGAAACCAGAAAGTTCAACCCGCGGCTACTTGCGCTGCTACCTATTTCTCTTCCAGCTTTCCCTGGAAAGCATTGTGCCCAAGTTTACGCTTGGAGATGCAGAGATGACAGTGGTAGATGCAGCGGGGACTGGAAATAGAGAGTGCAGCGGAGAGTTTCTGCTGCTTTGACGTGAGGCAAGGGGAAATGAAAGTGCAGCCCAGCAGAGGCTTTGACTGCTGGAGCCTTTTTCTTTGGCAGCAGCTGCTGCAAGCGGGCAAGGGAGCTGCGAGAGTGAAGAAGGGGACGGTCGGTCTATGGGAGAAGGAAGCTGCCGAGGCGCAGTGTGTTGTGCTCAGTTTCAAGGCTGCCTGGAGGAGGGGGGTGCTTGAAGAACGCCTTCTTTCTGGACGCCTCCTTCTGCCTGGGCTCCAGCTGCATGCACTCTGCAGCACGGAAGGTTTAGGAACCTGCCTCTGGCCAGCTTGTGTCCACGAGTGCAAGGGCTGCGCCTTCCTTTCGGAAGCAGCCAGAGCATTCTCAGCTGCAGCTGCTTGTGAAGCAGCTCTTGGCCGGCCATTTGAAATTGGCTCCCCTGAGTACATGAGCCCGGTGCCCAGCTGCTTGCTTCTTCGCCTTCTGTGCTCTGGACAGAAGTGAAGCCCAGCCGTGGCTTGGAGCTTTGCCGCTCTTCAGCGTGAACGCTGCACGCAGCCACAGTGTGTGCCTGTGCAGGGATTTTCCTTCAGCTCGACGCACTACAAGCATTTTCTTGCTCTTTCACCGAGTCCAAGCTGTCCGTGGAGCTCTCGCTCAGCGAAATGCGTTTGGAGAGAAACACTCGCTGCAGTAGCTTTTCGCTGCGCAAGGCTTTCAACACAGCACCCCAATTCGGGCAAGGAGCAGGAGAAAGGAAGAGCATCTTTTCGTCCTGCCACGTTCTTCTGGGCGACACGCCTATCCGCCTCTTGGCTCCCTGCAAGGCTGTAAGCTTGGCGGGGGTACTTGGAAGTGAGAAGGCAGGTGCAGAGAGCACCGCGATCTGCCGGCGCTGTTGCAGGCTGGAAAGGAAAGAGGGCTACCACTAGGATGTGCTGCAAATACAGGTTTCCACGCGCCGAGGGGAAGCTCCGGGGAAGCTCGTTGACCTACAACTGTTCTCTGGGCGAGACGTAGCTGAGAAGCTTTCCCTTCAGCTTCAGGCTGCAAGGCAGAGCGAATGTGCTGCTCCCTAGCGCTGAGCGAGAAAGTGCAGAGCCCAGGCGTGTTTGGGCAGAGGCAGCAGCCTGGAGCATTTCTCTGCCGGCACCGCGCTCTCTGGGCGACAAGTAGACACCGCTTCCACTCCGGCACAACGAAGGCGCAGAGCACGGAGCTGCTATATGCGCATGGCACAGGCTGCAAGAGGAAGCGTGGCTGCCTCTCGCTTGTGTGCGGATTCGCGTTAGCACTTGAAACCAGAAAGTTCAACCCGCGGCTACTTGCGCTGCTACCTATTTCTCTTCCAGCTTTCCCTGGAAAGCATTGTGCCCAAGTTTACGCTTGGAGATGCAGAGATGACAGTGGTAGATGCAGCGGGGACTGGAAATAGAGAGTGCAGCGGAGAGTTTCTGCTGCTTTGACGTGAGGCAAGGGGAAATGAAAGTGCAGCCCAGCAGAGGCTTTGACTGCTGGAGCCTTTTTCTTTGGCAGCAGCTGCTGCAAGCGGGCAAGGGAGCTGCGAGAGTGAAGAAGGGGACGGTCGGTCTATGGGAGAAGGAAGCTGCCGAGGCGCAGTGTGTTGTGCTCAGTTTCAAGGCTGCCTGGAGGAGGGGGGTGCTTGAAGAACGCCTTCTTTCTGGACGCCTCCTTCTGCCTGGGCTCCAGCTGCATGCACTCTGCAGCACGGAAGGTTTAGGAACCTGCCTCTGGCCAGCTTGTGTCCACGAGTGCAAGGGCTGCGCCTTCCTTTCGGAAGCAGCCAGAGCATTCTCAGCTGCAGCTGCTTGTGAAGCAGCTCTTGGCCGGCCATTTGAAATTGGCTCCCCTGAGTACATGAGCCCGGTGCCCAGCTGCTTGCTTCTTCGCCTTCTGTGCTCTGGACAGAAGTGAAGCCCAGCCGTGGCTTGGAGCTTTGCCGCTCTTCAGCGTGAACGCTGCACGCAGCCACAGCGTGTGCCTGTGCAGGGATTTTCCTTCAGCTCGACGCACTACAAGCATTTTCTTGCTCTTTCACCGAGTCCAAGCTGTCCGTGGAGCTCTCGCTCAGCGAAATGCGTTTGGAGAGAAACACTCGCTGCAGTAGCTTTTCGCTGCGCAAGGCTTTCAACACAGCACCCCAATTCGGGCAAGGAGCAGGAGAAAGGAAGAGCATCTTTTCGTCCTGCCACGTTCTTCTGGGCGACACGCCTATCCGCCTCTTGGCTCCCTGCAAGGCTGTAAGCTTGGCGGGGGTACTTGGAAGTGAGAAGGCAGGTGCAGAGAGCACCGCGATCTGCCGGCGCTGTTGCAGGCTGGAAAGGAAAGAGGGCTACCACTAGGATGTGCTGCAAATACAGGTTTCCACGCGCCGAGGGGAAGCTCCGGGGAAGCTCGTTGACCTACAACTGTTCTCTGGGCGAGACGTAGCTGAGAAGCTTTCCCTTCAGCTTCAGGCTGCAAGGCAGAGCGAATGTGCTGCTCCCTAGCGCTGAGCGAGAAAGTGCAGAGCCCAGGCGTGTTTGGGCAGAGGCAGCAGCCTGGAGCATTTCTCTGCCGGCACCGCGCTCTCTGGGCGACAAGTAGACACCGCTTCCACTCCGGCACAACGAAGGCGCAGAGCACGGAGCTGCTATATGCGCATGGCACAGGCTGCAAGAGGAAGCGTGGCTGCCTCTCGCTTGTGTGCGGATTCGCGTTAGCACTTGAAACCAGAAAGTTCAACCCGCGGCTACTTGCGCTGCTACCTATTTCTCTTCCAGCTTTCCCTGGAAAGCATTGTGCCCAAGTTTACGCTTGGAGATGCAGAGATGACAGTGGTAGATGCAGCGGGGACTGGAAATAGAGAGTGCAGCGGAGAGTTTCTGCTGCTTTGACGTGAGGCAAGGGGAAATGAAAGTGCAGCCCAGCAGAGGCTTTGACTGCTGGAGCCTTTTTCTTTGGCAGCAGCTGCTGCAAGCGGGCAAGGGAGCTGCGAGAGTGAAGAAGGGGACGGTCGGTCTATGGGAGAAGGAAGCTGCCGAGGCGCAGTGTGTTGTGCTCAGTTTCAAGGCTGCCTGGAGGAGGGGGGTGCTTGAAGAACGCCTTCTTTCTGGACGCCTCCTTCTGCCTGGGCTCCAGCTGCATGCACTCTGCAGCACGGAAGGTTTAGGAACCTGCCTCTGGCCAGCTTGTGTCCACGAGTGCAAGGGCTGCGCCTTCCTTTCGGAAGCAGCCAGAGCATTCTCAGCTGCAGCTGCTTGTGAAGCAGCTCTTGGCCGGCCATTTGAAATTGGCTCCCCTGAGTACATGAGCCCGGTGCCCAGCTGCTTGCTTCTTCGCCTTCTGTGCTCTGCACAGAAGTGAAGCCCAGCCGTGGCTTGGAGCTTTGCCGCTCTTCAGCGTGAACGCTGCACGCAGCCACAGCGTGTGCCTGTGCAGGGATTTTCCTTCAGCTCGACGCACTACAAGCATTTTCTTGCTCTTTCACCGAGTCCAAGCTGTCCGTGGAGCTCTCGCTCAGCGAAATGCGTTTGGAGAGAAACACTCGCTGCAGTAGCTTTTCGCTGCGCAAGGCTTTCAACACAGCACCCCAATTCGGGCAAGGAGCAGGAGAAAGGAAGAGCATCTTTTCGTCCTGCCACGTTCTTCTGGGCGACACGCCTATCCGCCTCTTGGCTCCCTGCAAGGCTGTAAGCTTGGCGGGGGTACTTGGAAGTGAGAAGGCAGGTGCAGAGAGCACCGCGATCTGCCGGCGCTGTTGCAGGCTGGAAAGGAAAGAGGGCTACCACTAGGATGTGCTGCAAATACAGGTTTCCACGCGCCGAGGGGAAGCTCCGGGGAAGCTCGTTGACCTACAACTGTTCTCTGGGCGAGACGTAGCTGAGAAGCTTTCCCTTCAGCTTCAGGCTGCAAGGCAGAGCGAATGTGCTGCTCCCTAGCGCTGAGCGAGAAAGTGCAGAGCCCAGGCGTGTTTGGGCAGAGGCAGCAGGCTGGAGCATTTCTCTGCCGGCACCGCGCTCTCTGGGCGACAAGTAGACACCGCTTCCACTCCGGCACAACGAAGGCGCAGAGCACGGAGCTGCTATATGCGCATGGCACAGGCTGCAAGAGGAAGCGTGGCTGCCTCTCGCTTGTGTGCGGATTCGCGTTAGCACTTGAAACCAGAAAGTTCAACCCGCGGCTACTTGCGCTGCTACCTATTTCTCTTCCAGCTTTCCCTGGAAAGCATTGTGCCCAAGTTTACGCTTGGAGATGCAGAGATGACAGTGGTAGATGCAGCGGGGACTGGAAATAGAGAGTGCAGCGGAGAGTTTCTGCTGCTTTGACGTGAGGCAAGGGGAAATGAAAGTGCAGCCCAGCAGAGGCTTTGACTGCTGGAGCCTTTTTCTTTGGCAGCAGCTGCTGCAAGCGGGCAAGGGAGCTGCGAGAGTGAAGAAGGGGACGGTCGGTCTATGGGAGAAGGAAGCTGCCGAGGCGCAGTGTGTTGTGCTCAGTTTCAAGGCTGCCTGGAGGAGGGGGGTGCTTGAAGAACGCCTTCTTTCTGGACGCCTCCTTCTGCCTGGGCTCCAGCTGCATGCACTCTGCAGCACGGAAGGTTTAGGAACCTGCCTCTGGCCAGCTTGTGTCCACGAGTGCAAGGGCTGCGCCTTCCTTTCGGAAGCAGCCAGAGCATTCTCAGCTGCAGCTGCTTGTGAAGCAGCTCTTGGCCGGCCATTTGAAATTGGCTCCCCTGAGTACATGAGCCCGGTGCCCAGCTGCTTGCTTCTTCGCCTTCTGTGCTCTGGACAGAAGTGAAGCCCAGCCGTGGCTTGGAGCTTTGCCGCTCTTCAGCGTGAACGCTGCACGCAGCCACAGTGTGTGCCTGTGCAGGGATTTTCCTTCAGCTCGACGCACTACAAGCATTTTCTTGCTCTTTCACCGAGTCCAAGCTGTCCGTGGAGCTCTCGCTCAGCGAAATGCGTTTGGAGAGAAACACTCGCTGCAGTAGCTTTTCGCTGCGCAAGGCTTTCAACACAGCACCCCAATTCGGGCAAGGAGCAGGAGAAAGGAAGAGCATCTTTTCGTCCTGCCACGTTCTTCTGGGCGACACGCCTATCCGCCTCTTGGCTCCCTGCAAGGCTGTAAGCTTGGCGGGGGTACTTGGAAGTGAGAAGGCAGGTGCAGAGAGCACCGCGATCTGCCGGCGCTGTTGCAGGCTGGAAAGGAAAGAGGGCTACCACTAGGATGTGCTGCAAATACAGGTTTCCACGCGCCGAGGGGAAGCTCCGGGGAAGCTCGTTGACCTACAACTGTTCTCTGGGCGAGACGTAGCTGAGAAGCTTTCCCTTCAGCTTCAGGCTGCAAGGCAGAGCGAATGTGCTGCTCCCTAGCGCTGAGCGAGAAAGTGCAGAGCCCAGGCGTGTTTGGGCAGAGGCAGCAGCCTGGAGCATTTCTCTGCCGGCACCGCGCTCTCTGGGCGACAAGTAGACACCGCTTCCACTCCGGCACAACGAAGGCGCAGAGCACGGAGCTGCTATATGCGCATGGCACAGGCTGCAAGAGGAAGCGTGGCTGCCTCTCGCTTGTGTGCGGATTCGCGTTAGCACTTGAAACCAGAAAGTTCAACCCGCGGCTACTTGCGCTGCTACCTATTTCTCTTCCAGCTTTCCCTGGAAAGCATTGTGCCCAAGTTTACGCTTGGAGATGCAGAGATGACAGTGGTAGATGCAGCGGGGACTGGAAATAGAGAGTGCAGCGGAGAGTTTCTGCTGCTTTGACGTGAGGCAAGGGGAAATGAAAGTGCAGCCCAGCAGAGGCTTTGACTGCTGGAGCCTTTTTCTTTGGCAGCAGCTGCTGCAAGCGGGCAAGGGAGCTGCGAGAGTGAAGAAGGGGACGGTCGGTCTATGGGAGAAGGAAGCTGCCGAGGCGCAGTGTGTTGTGCTCAGTTTCAAGGCTGCCTGGAGGAGGGGGGTGCTTGAAGAACGCCTTCTTTCTGGACGCCTCCTTCTGCCTGGGCTCCAGCTGCATGCACTCTGCAGCACGGAAGGTTTAGGAACCTGCCTCTGGCCAGCTTGTGTCCACGAGTGCAAGGGCTGCGCCTTCCTTTCGGAAGCAGCCAGAGCATTCTCAGCTGCAGCTGCTTGTGAAGCAGCTCTTGGCCGGCCATTTGAAATTGGCTCCCCTGAGTACATGAGCCCGGTGCCCAGCTGCTTGCTTCTTCGCCTTCTGTGCTCTGGACAGAAGTGAAGCCCAGCCGTGGCTTGGAGCTTTGCCGCTCTTCAGCGTGAACGCTGCACGCAGCCACAGCGTGTGCCTGTGCAGGGATTTTCCTTCAGCTCGACGCACTACAAGCATTTTCTTGCTCTTTCACCGAGTCCAAGCTGTCCGTGGAGCTCTCGCTCAGCGAAATGCGTTTGGAGAGAAACACTCGCTGCAGTAGCTTTTCGCTGCACAAGGCTTTCAACACAGCACCCCAATTCGGGCAAGGAGCAGGAGAAAGGAAGAGCATCTTTTCGTCCTGCCACGTTCTTCTGGGCGACACGCCTATCCGCCTCTTGGCTCCCTGCAAGGCTGTAAGCTTGGCGGGGGTACTTGGAAGTGAGAAGGCAGGTGCAGAGAGCACCGCGATCTGCCGGCGCTGTTGCAGGCTGGAAAGGAAAGAGGGCTACCACTAGGATGTGCTGCAAATACAGGTTTCCACGCGCCGAGGGGAAGCTCCGGGGAAGCTCGTTGACCTACAACTGTTCTCTGGGCGAGACGTAGCTGAGAAGCTTTCCCTTCAGCTTCAGGCTGCAAGGCAGAGCGAATGTGCTGCTCCCTAGCGCTGAGCGAGAAAGTGCAGAGCCCAGGCGTGTTTGGGCAGAGGCAGCAGCCTGGAGCATTTCTCTGCCGGCACCGCGCTCTCTGGGCGACAAGTAGACACCGCTTCCACTCCGGCACAACGAAGGCGCAGAGCACGGAGCTGCTATATGCGCATGGCACAGGCTGCAAGAGGAAGCGTGGCTGCCTCTCGCTTGTGTGCGGATTCGCGTTAGCACTTGAAACCAGAAAGTTCAACCCGCGGCTACTTGCGCTGCTACCTATTTCTCTTCCAGCTTTCCCTGGAAAGCATTGTGCCCAAGTTTACGCTTGGAGATGCAGAGATGACAGTGGTAGATGCAGCGGGGACTGGAAATAGAGAGTGCAGCGGAGAGTTTCTGCTGCTTTGACGTGAGGCAAGGGGAAATGAAAGTGCAGCCCAGCAGAGGCTTTGACTGCTGGAGCCTTTTTCTTTGGCAGCAGCTGCTGCAAGCGGGCAAGGGAGCTGCGAGAGTGAAGAAGGGGACGGTCGGTCTATGGGAGAAGGAAGCTGCCGAGGCGCAGTGTGTTGTGCTCAGTTTCAAGGCTGCCTGGAGGAGGGGGGTGCTTGAAGAACGCCTTCTTTCTGGACGCCTCCTTCTGCCTGGGCTCCAGCTGCATGCACTCTGCAGCACGGAAGGTTTAGGAACCTGCCTCTGGCCAGCTTGTGTCCACGAGTGCAAGGGCTGCGCCTTCCTTTCGGAAGCAGCCAGAGCATTCTCAGCTGCAGCTGCTTGTGAAGCAGCTCTTGGCCGGCCATTTGAAATTGGCTCCCCTGAGTACATGAGCCCGGTGCCCAGCTGCTTGCTTCTTCGCCTTCTGTGCTCTGGACAGAAGTGAAGCCCAGCCGTGGCTTGGAGCTTTGCCGCTCTTCAGCGTGAACGCTGCACGCAGCCACAGCGTGTGCCTGTGCAGGGATTTTCCTTCAGCTCGACGCACTACAAGCATTTTCTTGCTCTTTCACCGAGTCCAAGCTGTCCGTGGAGCTCTCGCTCAGCGAAATGCGTTTGGAGAGAAACACTCGCTGCAGTAGCTTTTCGCTGCGCAAGGCTTTCAACACAGCACCCCAATTCGGGCAAGGAGCAGGAGAAAGGAAGAGCATCTTTTCGTCCTGCCACGTTCTTCTGGGCGACACGCCTATCCGCCTCTTGGCTCCCTGCAAGGCTGTAAGCTTGGCGGGGGTACTTGGAAGTGAGAAGGCAGGTGCAGAGAGCACCGCGATCTGCCGGCGCTGTTGCAGGCTGGAAAGGAAAGAGGGCTACCACTAGGATGTGCTGCAAATACAGGTTTCCACGCGCCGAGGGGAAGCTCCGGGGAAGCTCGTTGACCTACAACTGTTCTCTGGGCGAGACGTAGCTGAGAAGCTTTCCCTTCAGCTTCAGGCTGCAAGGCAGAGCGAATGTGCTGCTCCCTAGCGCTGAGCGAGAAAGTGCAGAGCCCAGGCGTGTTTGGGCAGAGGCAGCAGCCTGGAGCATTTCTCTGCCGGCACCGCGCTCTCTGGGCGACAAGTAGACACCGCTTCCACTCCGGCACAACGAAGGCGCAGAGCACGGAGCTGCTATATGCGCATGGCACAGGCTGCAAGAGGAAGCGTGGCTGCCTCTCGCTTGTGTGCGGATTCGCGTTAGCACTTGAAACCAGAAAGTTCAACCCGCGGCTACTTGCGCTGCTACCTATTTCTCTTCCAGCTTTCCCTGGAAAGCATTGTGCCCAAGTTTACGCTTGGAGATGCAGAGATGACAGTGGTAGATGCAGCGGGGACTGGAAATAGAGAGTGCAGCGGAGAGTTTCTGCTGCTTTGACGTGAGGCAAGGGGAAATGAAAGTGCAGCCCAGCAGAGGCTTTGACTGCTGGAGCCTTTTTCTTTGGCAGCAGCTGCTGCAAGCGGGCAAGGGAGCTGCGAGAGTGAAGAAGGGGACGGTCGGTCTATGGGAGAAGGAAGCTGCCGAGGCGCAGTGTGTTGTGCTCAGTTTCAAGGCTGCCTGGAGGAGGGGGGTGCTTGAAGAACGCCTTCTTTCTGGACGCGTCCTTCTGCCTGGGCTCCAGCTGCATGCACTCTGCAGCACGGAAGGTTTAGGAACCTGCCTCTGGCCAGCTTGTGTCCACGAGTGCAAGGGCTGCGCCTTCCTTTCGGAAGCAGCCAGAGCATTCTCAGCTGCAGCTGCTTGTGAAGCAGCTCTTGGCCGGCCATTTGAAATTGGCTCCCCTGAGTACATGAGCCCGGTGCCCAGCTGCTTGCTTCTTCGCCTTCTGTGCTCTGGACAGAAGTGAAGCCCAGCCGTGGCTTGGAGCTTTGCCGCTCTTCAGCGTGAACGCTGCACGCAGCCACAGCGTGTGCCTGTGCAGGGATTTTCCTTCAGCTCGACGCACTACAAGCATTTTCTTGCTCTTTCACCGAGTCCAAGCTGTCCGTGGAGCTCTCGCTCAGCGAAATGCGTTTGGAGAGAAACACTCGCTGCAGTAGCTTTTCGCTGCGCAAGGCTTTCAACACAGCACCCCAATTCGGGCAAGGAGCAGGAGAAAGGAAGAGCATCTTTTCGTCCTGCCACGTTCTTCTGGGCGACACGCCTATCCGCCTCTTGGCTCCCTGCAAGGCTGTAAGCTTGGCGGGGGTACTTGGAAGTGAGAAGGCAGGTGCAGAGAGCACCGCGATCTGCCGGCGCTGTTGCAGGCTGGAAAGGAAAGAGGGCTACCACTAGGATGTGCTGCAAATACAGGTTTCCACGCGCCGAGGGGAAGCTCCGGGGAAGCTCGTTGACCTACAACTGTTCTCTGGGCGAGACGTAGCTGAGAAGCTTTCCCTTCAGCTTCAGGCTGCAAGGCAGAGCGAATGTGCTGCTCCCTAGCGCTGAGCGAGAAAGTGCAGAGCCCAGGCGTGTTTGGGCAGAGGCAGCAGGCTGGAGCATTTCTCTGCCGGCACCGCGCTCTCTGGGCGACAAGTAGACACCGCTTCCACTCCGGCACAACGAAGGCGCAGAGCACGGAGCTGCTATATGCGCATGGCACAGGCTGCAAGAGGAAGCGTGGCTGCCTCTCGCTTGTGTGCGGATTCGCGTTAGCACTTGAAACCAGAAAGTTCAACCCGCGGCTACTTGCGCTGCTACCTATTTCTCTTCCAGCTTTCCCTGGAAAGCATTGTGCCCAAGTTTACGCTTGGAGATGCAGAGATGACAGTGGTAGATGCAGCGGGGACTGGAAATAGAGAGTGCAGCGGAGAGTTTCTGCTGCTTTGACGTGAGGCAAGGGGAAATGAAAGTGCAGCCCAGCAGAGGCTTTGACTGCTGGAGCCTTTTTCTTTGGCAGCAGCTGCTGCAAGCGGGCAAGGGAGCTGCGAGAGTGAAGAAGGGGACGGTCGGTCTATGGGAGAAGGAAGCTGCCGAGGCGCAGTGTGTTGTGCTCAGTTTCAAGGCTGCCTGGAGGAGGGGGGTGCTTGAAGAACGCCTTCTTTCTGGACGCCTCCTTCTGCCTGGGCTCCAGCTGCATGCACTCTGCAGCACGGAAGGTTTAGGAACCTGCCTCTGGCCAGCTTGTGTCCACGAGTGCAAGGGCTGCGCCTTCCTTTCGGAAGCAGCCAGAGCATTCTCAGCTGCAGCTGCTTGTGAAGCAGCTCTTGGCCGGCCATTTGAAATTGGCTCCCCTGAGTACATGAGCCCGGTGCCCAGCTGCTTGCTTCTTCGCCTTCTGTGCTCTGGACAGAAGTGAAGCCCAGCCGTGGCTTGGAGCTTTGCCGCTCTTCAGCGTGAACGCTGCACGCAGCCACAGCGTGTGCCTGTGCAGGGATTTTCCTTCAGCTCGACGCACTACAAGCATTTTCTTGCTCTTTCACCGAGTCCAAGCTGTCCGTGGAGCTCTCGCTCAGCGAAATGCGTTTGGAGAGAAACACTCGCTGCAGTAGCTTTTCGCTGCGCAAGGCTTTCAACACAGCACCCCAATTCGGGCAAGGAGCAGGAGAAAGGAAGAGCATCTTTTCGTCCTGCCACGTTCTTCTGGGCGACACGCCTATCCGCCTCTTGGCTCCCTGCAAGGCTGTAAGCTTGGCGGGGGTACTTGGAAGTGAGAAGGCAGGTGCAGAGAGCACCGCGATCTGCCGGCGCTGTTGCAGGCTGGAAAGGAAAGAGGGCTACCACTAGGATGTGCTGCAAATACAGGTTTCCACGCGCCGAGGGGAAGCTCCGGGGAAGCTCGTTGACCTACAACTGTTCTCTGGGCGAGACGTAGCTGAGAAGCTTTCCCTTCAGCTTCAGGCTGCAAGGCAGAGCGAATGTGCTGCTCCCTAGCGCTGAGCGAGAAAGTGCAGAGCCCAGGCGTGTTTGGGCAGAGGCAGCAGCCTGGAGCATTTCTCTGCCGGCACCGCGCTCTCTGGGCGACAAGTAGACACCGCTTCCACTCCGGCACAACGAAGGCGCAGAGCACGGAGCTGCTATATGCGCATGGCACAGGCTGCAAGAGGAAGCGTGGCTGCCTCTCGCTTGTGTGCGGATTCGCGTTAGCACTTGAAACCAGAAAGTTCAACCCGCGGCTACTTGCGCTGCTACCTATTTCTCTTCCAGCTTTCCCTGGAAAGCATTGTGCCCAAGTTTACGCTTGGAGATGCAGAGATGACAGTGGTAGATGCAGCGGGGACTGGAAATAGAGAGTGCAGCGGAGAGTTTCTGCTGCTTTGACGTGAGGCAAGGGGAAATGAAAGTGCAGCCCAGCAGAGGCTTTGACTGCTGGAGCCTTTTTCTTTGGCAGCAGCTGCTGCAAGCGGGCAAGGGAGCTGCGAGAGTGAAGAAGGGGACGGTCGGTCTATGGGAGAAGGAAGCTGCCGAGGCGCAGTGTGTTGTGCTCAGTTTCAAGGCTGCCTGGAGGAGGGGGGTGCTTGAAGAACGCCTTCTTTCTGGACGCCTCCTTCTGCCTGGGCTCCAGCTGCATGCACTCTGCAGCACGGAAGGTTTAGGAACCTGCCTCTGGCCAGCTTGTGTCCACGAGTGCAAGGGCTGCGCCTTCCTTTCGGAAGCAGCCAGAGCATTCTCAGCTGCAGCTGCTTGTGAAGCAGCTCTTGGCCGGCCATTTGAAATTGGCTCCCCTGAGTACATGAGCCCGGTGCCCAGCTGCTTGCTTCTTCGCCTTCTGTGCTCTGGACAGAAGTGAAGCCCAGCCGTGGCTTGGAGCTTTGCCGCTCTTCAGCGTGAACGCTGCACGCAGCCACAGTGTGTGCCTGTGCAGGGATTTTCCTTCAGCTCGACGCACTACAAGCATTTTCTTGCTCTTTCACCGAGTCCAAGCTGTCCGTGGAGCTCTCGCTCAGCGAAATGCGTTTGGAGAGAAACACTCGCTGCAGTAGCTTTTCGCTGCGCAAGGCTTTCAACACAGCACCCCAATTCGGGCAAGGAGCAGGAGAAAGGAAGAGCATCTTTTCGTCCTGCCACGTTCTTCTGGGCGACACGCCTATCCGCCTCTTGGCTCCCTGCAAGGCTGTAAGCTTGGCGGGGGTACTTGGAAGTGAGAAGGCAGGTGCAGAGAGCACCGCGATCTGCCGGCGCTGTTGCAGGCTGGAAAGGAAAGAGGGCTACCACTAGGATGTGCTGCAAATACAGGTTTCCACGCGCCGAGGGGAAGCTCCGGGGAAGCTCGTTGACCTACAACTGTTCTCTGGGCGAGACGTAGCTGAGAAGCTTTCCCTTCAGCTTCAGGCTGCAAGGCAGAGCGAATGTGCTGCTCCCTAGCGCTGAGCGAGAAAGTGCAGAGCCCAGGCGTGTTTGGGCAGAGGCAGCAGCCTGGAGCATTTCTCTGCCGGCACCGCGCTCTCTGGGCGACAAGTAGACACCGCTTCCACTCCGGCACAACGAAGGCGCAGAGCACGGAGCTGCTATATGCGCATGGCACAGGCTGCAAGAGGAAGCGTGGCTGCCTCTCGCTTGTGTGCGGATTCGCGTTAGCACTTGAAACCAGAAAGTTCAACCCGCGGCTACTTGCGCTGCTACCTATTTCTCTTCCAGCTTTCCCTGGAAAGCATTGTGCCCAAGTTTACGCTTGGAGATGCAGAGATGACAGTGGTAGATGCAGCGGGGACTGGAAATAGAGAGTGCAGCGGAGAGTTTCTGCTGCTTTGACGTGAGGCAAGGGGAAATGAAAGTGCAGCCCAGCAGAGGCTTTGACTGCTGGAGCCTTTTTCTTTGGCAGCAGCTGCTGCAAGCGGGCAAGGGAGCTGCGAGAGTGAAGAAGGGGACGGTCGGTCTATGGGAGAAGGAAGCTGCCGAGGCGCAGTGTGTTGTGCTCAGTTTCAAGGCTGCCTGGAGGAGGGGGGTGCTTGAAGAACGCCTTCTTTCTGGACGCCTCCTTCTGCCTGGGCTCCAGCTGCATGCACTCTGCAGCACGGAAGGTTTAGGAACCTGCCTCTGGCCAGCTTGTGTCCACGAGTGCAAGGGCTGCGCCTTCCTTTCGGAAGCAGCCAGAGCATTCTCAGCTGCAGCTGCTTGTGAAGCAGCTCTTGGCCGGCCATTTGAAATTGGCTCCCCTGAGTACATGAGCCCGGTGCCCAGCTGCTTGCTTCTTCGCCTTCTGTGCTCTGGACAGAAGTGAAGCCCAGCCGTGGCTTGGAGCTTTGCCGCTCTTCAGCGTGAACGCTGCACGCAGCCACAGCGTGTGCCTGTGCAGGGATTTTCCTTCAGCTCGACGCACTACAAGCATTTTCTTGCTCTTTCACCGAGTCCAAGCTGTCCGTGGAGCTCTCGCTCAGCGAAATGCGTTTGGAGAGAAACACTCGCTGCAGTAGCTTTTCGCTGCGCAAGGCTTTCAACACAGCACCCCAATTCGGGCAAGGAGCAGGAGAAAGGAAGAGCATCTTTTCGTCCTGCCACGTTCTTCTGGGCGACACGCCTATCCGCCTCTTGGCTCCCTGCAAGGCTGTAAGCTTGGCGGGGGTACTTGGAAGTGAGAAGGCAGGTGCAGAGAGCACCGCGATCTGCCGGCGCTGTTGCAGGCTGGAAAGGAAAGAGGGCTACCACTAGGATGTGCTGCAAATACAGGTTTCCACGCGCCGAGGGGAAGCTCCGGGGAAGCTCGTTGACCTACAACTGTTCTCTGGGCGAGACGTAGCTGAGAAGCTTTCCCTTCAGCTTCAGGCTGCAAGGCAGAGCGAATGTGCTGCTCCCTAGCGCTGAGCGAGAAAGTGCAGAGCCCAGGCGTGTTTGGGCAGAGGCAGCAGCCTGGAGCATTTCTCTGCCGGCACCGCGCTCTCTGGGCGACAAGTAGACACCGCTTCCACTCCGGCACAACGAAGGCGCAGAGCACGGAGCTGCTATATGCGCATGGCACAGGCTGCAAGAGGAAGCGTGGCTGCCTCTCGCTTGTGTGCGGATTCGCGTTAGCACTTGAAACCAGAAAGTTCAACCCGCGGCTACTTGCGCTGCTACCTATTTCTCTTCCAGCTTTCCCTGGAAAGCATTGTGCCCAAGTTTACGCTTGGAGATGCAGAGATGACAGTGGTAGATGCAGCGGGGACTGGAAATAGAGAGTGCAGCGGAGAGTTTCTGCTGCTTTGACGTGAGGCAAGGGGAAATGAAAGTGCAGCCCAGCAGAGGCTTTGACTGCTGGAGCCTTTTTCTTTGGCAGCAGCTGCTGCAAGCGGGCAAGGGAGCTGCGAGAGTGAAGAAGGGGACGGTCGGTCTATGGGAGAAGGAAGCTGCCGAGGCGCAGTGTGTTGTGCTCAGTTTCAAGGCTGCCTGGAGGAGGGGGGTGCTTGAAGAACGCCTTCTTTCTGGACGCCTCCTTCTGCCTGGGCTCCAGCTGCATGCACTCTGCAGCACGGAAGGTTTAGGAACCTGCCTCTGGCCAGCTTGTGTCCACGAGTGCAAGGGCTGCGCCTTCCTTTCGGAAGCAGCCAGAGCATTCTCAGCTGCAGCTGCTTGTGAAGCAGCTCTTGGCCGGCCATTTGAAATTGGCTCCCCTGAGTACATGAGCCCGGTGCCCAGCTGCTTGCTTCTTCGCCTTCTGTGCTCTGGACAGAAGTGAAGCCCAGCCGTGGCTTGGAGCTTTGCCGCTCTTCAGCGTGAACGCTGCACGCAGCCACAGCGTGTGCCTGTGCAGGGATTTTCCTTCAGCTCGACGCACTACAAGCATTTTCTTGCTCTTTCACCGAGTCCAAGCTGTCCGTGGAGCTCTCGCTCAGCGAAATGCGTTTGGAGAGAAACACTCGCTGCAGTAGCTTTTCGCTGCGCAAGGCTTTCAACACAGCACCCCAATTCGGGCAAGGAGCAGGAGAAAGGAAGAGCATCTTTTCGTCCTGCCACGTTCTTCTGGGCGACACGCCTATCCGCCTCTTGGCTCCCTGCAAGGCTGTAAGCTTGGCGGGGGTACTTGGAAGTGAGAAGGCAGGTGCAGAGAGCACCGCGATCTGCCGGCGCTGTTGCAGGCTGGAAAGGAAAGAGGGCTACCACTAGGATGTGCTGCAAATACAGGTTTCCACGCGCCGAGGGGAAGCTCCGGGGAAGCTCGTTGACCTACAACTGTTCTCTGGGCGAGACGTAGCTGAGAAGCTTTCCCTTCAGCTTCAGGCTGCAAGGCAGAGCGAATGTGCTGCTCCCTAGCGCTGAGCGAGAAAGTGCAGAGCCCAGGCGTGTTTGGGCAGAGGCAGCAGCCTGGAGCATTTCTCTGCCGGCACCGCGCTCTCTGGGCGACAAGTAGACACCGCTTCCACTCCGGCACAACGAAGGCGCAGAGCACGGAGCTGCTATATGCGCATGGCACAGGCTGCAAGAGGAAGCGTGGCTGCCTCTCGCTTGTGTGCGGATTCGCGTTAGCACTTGAAACCAGAAAGTTCAACCCGCGGCTACTTGCGCTGCTACCTATTTCTCTTCCAGCTTTCCCTGGAAAGCATTGTGCCCAAGTTTACGCTTGGAGATGCAGAGATGACAGTGGTAGATGCAGCGGGGACTGGAAATAGAGAGTGCAGCGGAGAGTTTCTGCTGCTTTGACGTGAGGCAAGGGGAAATGAAAGTGCAGCCCAGCAGAGGCTTTGACTGCTGGAGCCTTTTTCTTTGGCAGCAGCTGCTGCAAGCGGGCAAGGGAGCTGCGAGAGTGAAGAAGGGGACGGTCGGTCTATGGGAGAAGGAAGCTGCCGAGGCGCAGTGTGTTGTGCTCAGTTTCAAGGCTGCCTGGAGGAGGGGGGTGCTTGAAGAACGCCTTCTTTCTGGACGCCTCCTTCTGCCTGGGCTCCAGCTGCATGCACTCTGCAGCACGGAAGGTTTAGGAACCTGCCTCTGGCCAGCTTGTGTCCACGAGTGCAAGGGCTGCGCCTTCCTTTCGGAAGCAGCCAGAGCATTCTCAGCTGCAGCTGCTTGTGAAGCAGCTCTTGGCCGGCCATTTGAAATTGGCTCCCCTGAGTACATGAGCCCGGTGCCCAGCTGCTTGCTTCTTCGCCTTCTGTGCTCTGCACAGAAGTGAAGCCCAGCCGTGGCTTGGAGCTTTGCCGCTCTTCAGCGTGAACGCTGCACGCAGCCACAGCGTGTGCCTGTGCAGGGATTTTCCTTCAGCTCGACGCACTACAAGCATTTTCTTGCTCTTTCACCGAGTCCAAGCTGTCCGTGGAGCTCTCGCTCAGCGAAATGCGTTTGGAGAGAAACACTCGCTGCAGTAGCTTTTCGCTGCGCAAGGCTTTCAACACAGCACCCCAATTCGGGCAAGGAGCAGGAGAAAGGAAGAGCATCTTTTCGTCCTGCCACGTTCTTCTGGGCGACACGCCTATCCGCCTCTTGGCTCCCTGCAAGGCTGTAAGCTTGGCGGGGGTACTTGGAAGTGAGAAGGCAGGTGCAGAGAGCACCGCGATCTGCCGGCGCTGTTGCAGGCTGGAAAGGAAAGAGGGCTACCACTAGGATGTGCTGCAAATACAGGTTTCCACGCGCCGAGGGGAAGCTCCGGGGAAGCTCGTTGACCTACAACTGTTCTCTGGGCGAGACGTAGCTGAGAAGCTTTCCCTTCAGCTTCAGGCTGCAAGGCAGAGCGAATGTGCTGCTCCCTAGCGCTGAGCGAGAAAGTGCAGAGCCCAGGCGTGTTTGGGCAGAGGCAGCAGCCTGGAGCATTTCTCTGCCGGCACCGCGCTCTCTGGGCGACAAGTAGACACCGCTTCCACTCCGGCACAACGAAGGCGCAGAGCACGGAGCTGCTATATGCGCATGGCACAGGCTGCAAGAGGAAGCGTGGCTGCCTCTCGCTTGTGTGCGGATTCGCGTTAGCACTTGAAACCAGAAAGTTCAACCCGCGGCTACTTGCGCTGCTACCTATTTCTCTTCCAGCTTTCCCTGGAAAGCATTGTGCCCAAGTTTACGCTTGGAGATGCAGAGATGACAGTGGTAGATGCAGCGGGGACTGGAAATAGAGAGTGCAGCGGAGAGTTTCTGCTGCTTTGACGTGAGGCAAGGGGAAATGAAAGTGCAGCCCAGCAGAGGCTTTGACTGCTGGAGCCTTTTTCTTTGGCAGCAGCTGCTGCAAGCGGGCAAGGGAGCTGCGAGAGTGAAGAAGGGGACGGTCGGTCTATGGGAGAAGGAAGCTGCCGAGGCGCAGTGTGTTGTGCTCAGTTTCAAGGCTGCCTGGAGGAGGGGGGTGCTTGAAGAACGCCTTCTTTCTGGACGCGTCCTTCTGCCTGGGCTCCAGCTGCATGCACTCTGCAGCACGGAAGGTTTAGGAACCTGCCTCTGGCCAGCTTGTGTCCACGAGTGCAAGGGCTGCGCCTTCCTTTCGGAAGCAGCCAGAGCATTCTCAGCTGCAGCTGCTTGTGAAGCAGCTCTTGGCCGGCCATTTGAAATTGGCTCCCCTGAGTACATGAGCCCGGTGCCCAGCTGCTTGCTTCTTCGCCTTCTGTGCTCTGGACAGAAGTGAAGCCCAGCCGTGGCTTGGAGCTTTGCCGCTCTTCAGCGTGAACGCTGCACGCAGCCACAGCGTGTGCCTGTGCAGGGATTTTCCTTCAGCTCGACGCACTACAAGCATTTTCTTGCTCTTTCACCGAGTCCAAGCTGTCCGTGGAGCTCTCGCTCAGCGAAATGCGTTTGGAGAGAAACACTCGCTGCAGTAGCTTTTCGCTGCGCAAGGCTTTCAACACAGCACCCCAATTCGGGCAAGGAGCAGGAGAAAGGAAGAGCATCTTTTCGTCCTGCCACGTTCTTCTGGGCGACACGCCTATCCGCCTCTTGGCTCCCTGCAAGGCTGTAAGCTTGGCGGGGGTACTTGGAAGTGAGAAGGCAGGTGCAGAGAGCACCGCGATCTGCCGGCGCTGTTGCAGGCTGGAAAGGAAAGAGGGCTACCACTAGGATGTGCTGCAAATACAGGTTTCCACGCGCCGAGGGGAAGCTCCGGGGAAGCTCGTTGACCTACAACTGTTCTCTGGGCGAGACGTAGCTGAGAAGCTTTCCCTTCAGCTTCAGGCTGCAAGGCAGAGCGAATGTGCTGCTCCCTAGCGCTGAGCGAGAAAGTGCAGAGCCCAGGCGTGTTTGGGCAGAGGCAGCAGGCTGGAGCATTTCTCTGCCGGCACCGCGCTCTCTGGGCGACAAGTAGACACCGCTTCCACTCCGGCACAACGAAGGCGCAGAGCACGGAGCTGCTATATGCGCATGGCACAGGCTGCAAGAGGAAGCGTGGCTGCCTCTCGCTTGTGTGCGGATTCGCGTTAGCACTTGAAACCAGAAAGTTCAACCCGCGGCTACTTGCGCTGCTACCTATTTCTCTTCCAGCTTTCCCTGGAAAGCATTGTGCCCAAGTTTACGCTTGGAGATGCAGAGATGACAGTGGTAGATGCAGCGGGGACTGGAAATAGAGAGTGCAGCGGAGAGTTTCTGCTGCTTTGACGTGAGGCAAGGGGAAATGAAAGTGCAGCCCAGCAGAGGCTTTGACTGCTGGAGCCTTTTTCTTTGGCAGCAGCTGCTGCAAGCGGGCAAGGGAGCTGCGAGAGTGAAGAAGGGGACGGTCGGTCTATGGGAGAAGGAAGCTGCCGAGGCGCAGTGTGTTGTGCTCAGTTTCAAGGCTGCCTGGAGGAGGGGGGTGCTTGAAGAACGCCTTCTTTCTGGACGCCTCCTTCTGCCTGGGCTCCAGCTGCATGCACTCTGCAGCACGGAAGGTTTAGGAACCTGCCTCTGGCCAGCTTGTGTCCACGAGTGCAAGGGCTGCGCCTTCCTTTCGGAAGCAGCCAGAGCATTCTCAGCTGCAGCTGCTTGTGAAGCAGCTCTTGGCCGGCCATTTGAAATTGGCTCCCCTGAGTACATGAGCCCGGTGCCCAGCTGCTTGCTTCTTCGCCTTCTGTGCTCTGGACAGAAGTGAAGCCCAGCCGTGGCTTGGAGCTTTGCCGCTCTTCAGCGTGAACGCTGCACGCAGCCACAGCGTGTGCCTGTGCAGGGATTTTCCTTCAGCTCGACGCACTACAAGCATTTTCTTGCTCTTTCACCGAGTCCAAGCTGTCCGTGGAGCTCTCGCTCAGCGAAATGCGTTTGGAGAGAAACACTCGCTGCAGTAGCTTTTCGCTGCGCAAGGCTTTCAACACAGCACCCCAATTCGGGCAAGGAGCAGGAGAAAGGAAGAGCATCTTTTCGTCCTGCCACGTTCTTCTGGGCGACACGCCTATCCGCCTCTTGGCTCCCTGCAAGGCTGTAAGCTTGGCGGGGGTACTTGGAAGTGAGAAGGCAGGTGCAGAGAGCACCGCGATCTGCCGGCGCTGTTGCAGGCTGGAAAGGAAAGAGGGCTACCACTAGGATGTGCTGCAAATACAGGTTTCCACGCGCCGAGGGGAAGCTCCGGGGAAGCTCGTTGACCTACAACTGTTCTCTGGGCGAGACGTAGCTGAGAAGCTTTCCCTTCAGCTTCAGGCTGCAAGGCAGAGCGAATGTGCTGCTCCCTAGCGCTGAGCGAGAAAGTGCAGAGCCCAGGCGTGTTTGGGCAGAGGCAGCAGGCTGGAGCATTTCTCTGCCGGCACCGCGCTCTCTGGGCGACAAGTAGACACCGCTTCCACTCCGGCACAACGAAGGCGCAGAGCACGGAGCTGCTATATGCGCATGGCACAGGCTGCAAGAGGAAGCGTGGCTGCCTCTCGCTTGTGTGCGGATTCGCGTTAGCACTTGAAACCAGAAAGTTCAACCCGCGGCTACTTGCGCTGCTACCTATTTCTCTTCCAGCTTTCCCTGGAAAGCATTGTGCCCAAGTTTACGCTTGGAGATGCAGAGATGACAGTGGTAGATGCAGCGGGGACTGGAAATAGAGAGTGCAGCGGAGAGTTTCTGCTGCTTTGACGTGAGGCAAGGGGAAATGAAAGTGCAGCCCAGCAGAGGCTTTGACTGCTGGAGCCTTTTTCTTTGGCAGCAGCTGCTGCAAGCGGGCAAGGGAGCTGCGAGAGTGAAGAAGGGGACGGTCGGTCTATGGGAGAAGGAAGCTGCCGAGGCGCAGTGTGTTGTGCTCAGTTTCAAGGCTGCCTGGAGGAGGGGGGTGCTTGAAGAACGCCTTCTTTCTGGACGCCTCCTTCTGCCTGGGCTCCAGCTGCATGCACTCTGCAGCACGGAAGGTTTAGGAACCTGCCTCTGGCCAGCTTGTGTCCACGAGTGCAAGGGCTGCGCCTTCCTTTCGGAAGCAGCCAGAGCATTCTCAGCTGCAGCTGCTTGTGAAGCAGCTCTTGGCCGGCCATTTGAAATTGGCTCCCCTGAGTACATGAGCCCGGTGCCCAGCTGCTTGCTTCTTCGCCTTCTGTGCTCTGCACAGAAGTGAAGCCCAGCCGTGGCTTGGAGCTTTGCCGCTCTTCAGCGTGAACGCTGCACGCAGCCACAGCGTGTGCCTGTGCAGGGATTTTCCTTCAGCTCGACGCACTACAAGCATTTTCTTGCTCTTTCACCGAGTCCAAGCTGTCCGTGGAGCTCTCGCTCAGCGAAATGCGTTTGGAGAGAAACACTCGCTGCAGTAGCTTTTCGCTGCGCAAGGCTTTCAACACAGCACCCCAATTCGGGCAAGGAGCAGGAGAAAGGAAGAGCATCTTTTCGTCCTGCCACGTTCTTCTGGGCGACACGCCTATCCGCCTCTTGGCTCCCTGCAAGGCTGTAAGCTTGGCGGGGGTACTTGGAAGTGAGAAGGCAGGTGCAGAGAGCACCGCGATCTGCCGGCGCTGTTGCAGGCTGGAAAGGAAAGAGGGCTACCACTAGGATGTGCTGCAAATACAGGTTTCCACGCGCCGAGGGGAAGCTCCGGGGAAGCTCGTTGACCTACAACTGTTCTCTGGGCGAGACGTAGCTGAGAAGCTTTCCCTTCAGCTTCAGGCTGCAAGGCAGAGCGAATGTGCTGCTCCCTAGCGCTGAGCGAGAAAGTGCAGAGCCCAGGCGTGTTTGGGCAGAGGCAGCAGCCTGGAGCATTTCTCTGCCGGCACCGCGCTCTCTGGGCGACAAGTAGACACCGCTTCCACTCCGGCACAACGAAGGCGCAGAGCACGGAGCTGCTATATGCGCATGGCACAGGCTGCAAGAGGAAGCGTGGCTGCCTCTCGCTTGTGTGCGGATTCGCGTTAGCACTTGAAACCAGAAAGTTCAACCCGCGGCTACTTGCGCTGCTACCTATTTCTCTTCCAGCTTTCCCTGGAAAGCATTGTGCCCAAGTTTACGCTTGGAGATGCAGAGATGACAGTGGTAGATGCAGCGGGGACTGGAAATAGAGAGTGCAGCGGAGAGTTTCTGCTGCTTTGACGTGAGGCAAGGGGAAATGAAAGTGCAGCCCAGCAGAGGCTTTGACTGCTGGAGCCTTTTTCTTTGGCAGCAGCTGCTGCAAGCGGGCAAGGGAGCTGCGAGAGTGAAGAAGGGGACGGTCGGTCTATGGGAGAAGGAAGCTGCCGAGGCGCAGTGTGTTGTGCTCAGTTTCAAGGCTGCCTGGAGGAGGGGGGTGCTTGAAGAACGCCTTCTTTCTGGACGCCTCCTTCTGCCTGGGCTCCAGCTGCATGCACTCTGCAGCACGGAAGGTTTAGGAACCTGCCTCTGGCCAGCTTGTGTCCACGAGTGCAAGGGCTGCGCCTTCCTTTCGGAAGCAGCCAGAGCATTCTCAGCTGCAGCTGCTTGTGAAGCAGCTCTTGGCCGGCCATTTGAAATTGGCTCCCCTGAGTACATGAGCCCGGTGCCCAGCTGCTTGCTTCTTCGCCTTCTGTGCTCTGCACAGAAGTGAAGCCCAGCCGTGGCTTGGAGCTTTGCCGCTCTTCAGCGTGAACGCTGCACGCAGCCACAGCGTGTGCCTGTGCAGGGATTTTCCTTCAGCTCGACGCACTACAAGCATTTTCTTGCTCTTTCACCGAGTCCAAGCTGTCCGTGGAGCTCTCGCTCAGCGAAATGCGTTTGGAGAGAAACACTCGCTGCAGTAGCTTTTCGCTGCGCAAGGCTTTCAACACAGCACCCCAATTCGGGCAAGGAGCAGGAGAAAGGAAGAGCATCTTTTCGTCCTGCCACGTTCTTCTGGGCGACACGCCTATCCGCCTCTTGGCTCCCTGCAAGGCTGTAAGCTTGGCGGGGGTACTTGGAAGTGAGAAGGCAGGTGCAGAGAGCACCGCGATCTGCCGGCGCTGTTGCAGGCTGGAAAGGAAAGAGGGCTACCACTAGGATGTGCTGCAAATACAGGTTTCCACGCGCCGAGGGGAAGCTCCGGGGAAGCTCGTTGACCTACAACTGTTCTCTGGGCGAGACGTAGCTGAGAAGCTTTCCCTTCAGCTTCAGGCTGCAAGGCAGAGCGAATGTGCTGCTCCCTAGCGCTGAGCGAGAAAGTGCAGAGCCCAGGCGTGTTTGGGCAGAGGCAGCAGGCTGGAGCATTTCTCTGCCGGCACCGCGCTCTCTGGGCGACAAGTAGACACCGCTTCCACTCCGGCACAACGAAGGCGCAGAGCACGGAGCTGCTATATGCGCATGGCACAGGCTGCAAGAGGAAGCGTGGCTGCCTCTCGCTTGTGTGCGGATTCGCGTTAGCACTTGAAACCAGAAAGTTCAACCCGCGGCTACTTGCGCTGCTACCTATTTCTCTTCCAGCTTTCCCTGGAAAGCATTGTGCCCAAGTTTACGCTTGGAGATGCAGAGATGACAGTGGTAGATGCAGCGGGGACTGGAAATAGAGAGTGCAGCGGAGAGTTTCTGCTGCTTTGACGTGAGGCAAGGGGAAATGAAAGTGCAGCCCAGCAGAGGCTTTGACTGCTGGAGCCTTTTTCTTTGGCAGCAGCTGCTGCAAGCGGGCAAGGGAGCTGCGAGAGTGAAGAAGGGGACGGTCGGTCTATGGGAGAAGGAAGCTGCCGAGGCGCAGTGTGTTGTGCTCAGTTTCAAGGCTGCCTGGAGGAGGGGGGTGCTTGAAGAACGCCTTCTTTCTGGACGCGTCCTTCTGCCTGGGCTCCAGCTGCATGCACTCTGCAGCACGGAAGGTTTAGGAACCTGCCTCTGGCCAGCTTGTGTCCACGAGTGCAAGGGCTGCGCCTTCCTTTCGGAAGCAGCCAGAGCATTCTCAGCTGCAGCTGCTTGTGAAGCAGCTCTTGGCCGGCCATTTGAAATTGGCTCCCCTGAGTACATGAGCCCGGTGCCCAGCTGCTTGCTTCTTCGCCTTCTGTGCTCTGCACAGAAGTGAAGCCCAGCCGTGGCTTGGAGCTTTGCCGCTCTTCAGCGTGAACGCTGCACGCAGCCACAGCGTGTGCCTGTGCAGGGATTTTCCTTCAGCTCGACGCACTACAAGCATTTTCTTGCTCTTTCACCGAGTCCAAGCTGTCCGTGGAGCTCTCGCTCAGCGAAATGCGTTTGGAGAGAAACACTCGCTGCAGTAGCTTTTCGCTGCGCAAGGCTTTCAACACAGCACCCCAATTCGGGCAAGGAGCAGGAGAAAGGAAGAGCATCTTTTCGTCCTGCCACGTTCTTCTGGGCGACACGCCTATCCGCCTCTTGGCTCCCTGCAAGGCTGTAAGCTTGGCGGGGGTACTTGGAAGTGAGAAGGCAGGTGCAGAGAGCACCGCGATCTGCCGGCGCTGTTGCAGGCTGGAAAGGAAAGAGGGCTACCACTAGGATGTGCTGCAAATACAGGTTTCCACGCGCCGAGGGGAAGCTCCGGGGAAGCTCGTTGACCTACAACTGTTCTCTGGGCGAGACGTAGCTGAGAAGCTTTCCCTTCAGCTTCAGGCTGCAAGGCAGAGCGAATGTGCTGCTCCCTAGCGCTGAGCGAGAAAGTGCAGAGCCCAGGCGTGTTTGGGCAGAGGCAGCAGGCTGGAGCATTTCTCTGCCGGCACCGCGCTCTCTGGGCGACAAGTAGACACCGCTTCCACTCCGGCACAACGAAGGCGCAGAGCACGGAGCTGCTATATGCGCATGGCACAGGCTGCAAGAGGAAGCGTGGCTGCCTCTCGCTTGTGTGCGGATTCGCGTTAGCACTTGAAACCAGAAAGTTCAACCCGCGGCTACTTGCGCTGCTACCTATTTCTCTTCCAGCTTTCCCTGGAAAGCATTGTGCCCAAGTTTACGCTTGGAGATGCAGAGATGACAGTGGTAGATGCAGCGGGGACTGGAAATAGAGAGTGCAGCGGAGAGTTTCTGCTGCTTTGACGTGAGGCAAGGGGAAATGAAAGTGCAGCCCAGCAGAGGCTTTGACTGCTGGAGCCTTTTTCTTTGGCAGCAGCTGCTGCAAGCGGGCAAGGGAGCTGCGAGAGTGAAGAAGGGGACGGTCGGTCTATGGGAGAAGGAAGCTGCCGAGGCGCAGTGTGTTGTGCTCAGTTTCAAGGCTGCCTGGAGGAGGGGGGTGCTTGAAGAACGCCTTCTTTCTGGACGCCTCCTTCTGCCTGGGCTCCAGCTGCATGCACTCTGCAGCACGGAAGGTTTAGGAACCTGCCTCTGGCCAGCTTGTGTCCACGAGTGCAAGGGCTGCGCCTTCCTTTCGGAAGCAGCCAGAGCATTCTCAGCTGCAGCTGCTTGTGAAGCAGCTCTTGGCCGGCCATTTGAAATTGGCTCCCCTGAGTACATGAGCCCGGTGCCCAGCTGCTTGCTTCTTCGCCTTCTGTGCTCTGGACAGAAGTGAAGCCCAGCCGTGGCTTGGAGCTTTGCCGCTCTTCAGCGTGAACGCTGCACGCAGCCACAGCGTGTGCCTGTGCAGGGATTTTCCTTCAGCTCGACGCACTACAAGCATTTTCTTGCTCTTTCACCGAGTCCAAGCTGTCCGTGGAGCTCTCGCTCAGCGAAATGCGTTTGGAGAGAAACACTCGCTGCAGTAGCTTTTCGCTGCGCAAGGCTTTCAACACAGCACCCCAATTCGGGCAAGGAGCAGGAGAAAGGAAGAGCATCTTTTCGTCCTGCCACGTTCTTCTGGGCGACACGCCTATCCGCCTCTTGGCTCCCTGCAAGGCTGTAAGCTTGGCGGGGGTACTTGGAAGTGAGAAGGCAGGTGCAGAGAGCACCGCGATCTGCCGGCGCTGTTGCAGGCTGGAAAGGAAAGAGGGCTACCACTAGGATGTGCTGCAAATACAGGTTTCCACGCGCCGAGGGGAAGCTCCGGGGAAGCTCGTTGACCTACAACTGTTCTCTGGGCGAGACGTAGCTGAGAAGCTTTCCCTTCAGCTTCAGGCTGCAAGGCAGAGCGAATGTGCTGCTCCCTAGCGCTGAGCGAGAAAGTGCAGAGCCCAGGCGTGTTTGGGCAGAGGCAGCAGCCTGGAGCATTTCTCTGCCGGCACCGCGCTCTCTGGGCGACAAGTAGACACCGCTTCCACTCCGGCACAACGAAGGCGCAGAGCACGGAGCTGCTATATGCGCATGGCACAGGCTGCAAGAGGAAGCGTGGCTGCCTCTCGCTTGTGTGCGGATTCGCGTTAGCACTTGAAACCAGAAAGTTCAACCCGCGGCTACTTGCGCTGCTACCTATTTCTCTTCCAGCTTTCCCTGGAAAGCATTGTGCCCAAGTTTACGCTTGGAGATGCAGAGATGACAGTGGTAGATGCAGCGGGGACTGGAAATAGAGAGTGCAGCGGAGAGTTTCTGCTGCTTTGACGTGAGGCAAGGGGAAATGAAAGTGCAGCCCAGCAGAGGCTTTGACTGCTGGAGCCTTTTTCTTTGGCAGCAGCTGCTGCAAGCGGGCAAGGGAGCTGCGAGAGTGAAGAAGGGGACGGTCGGTCTATGGGAGAAGGAAGCTGCCGAGGCGCAGTGTGTTGTGCTCAGTTTCAAGGCTGCCTGGAGGAGGGGGGTGCTTGAAGAACGCCTTCTTTCTGGACGCCTCCTTCTGCCTGGGCTCCAGCTGCATGCACTCTGCAGCACGGAAGGTTTAGGAACCTGCCTCTGGCCAGCTTGTGTCCACGAGTGCAAGGGCTGCGCCTTCCTTTCGGAAGCAGCCAGAGCATTCTCAGCTGCAGCTGCTTGTGAAGCAGCTCTTGGCCGGCCATTTGAAATTGGCTCCCCTGAGTACATGAGCCCGGTGCCCAGCTGCTTGCTTCTTCGCCTTCTGTGCTCTGGACAGAAGTGAAGCCCAGCCGTGGCTTGGAGCTTTGCCGCTCTTCAGCGTGAACGCTGCACGCAGCCACAGCGTGTGCCTGTGCAGGGATTTTCCTTCAGCTCGACGCACTACAAGCATTTTCTTGCTCTTTCACCGAGTCCAAGCTGTCCGTGGAGCTCTCGCTCAGCGAAATGCGTTTGGAGAGAAACACTCGCTGCAGTAGCTTTTCGCTGCGCAAGGCTTTCAACACAGCACCCCAATTCGGGCAAGGAGCAGGAGAAAGGAAGAGCATCTTTTCGTCCTGCCACGTTCTTCTGGGCGACACGCCTATCCGCCTCTTGGCTCCCTGCAAGGCTGTAAGCTTGGCGGGGGTACTTGGAAGTGAGAAGGCAGGTGCAGAGAGCACCGCGATCTGCCGGCGCTGTTGCAGGCTGGAAAGGAAAGAGGGCTACCACTAGGATGTGCTGCAAATACAGGTTTCCACGCGCCGAGGGGAAGCTCCGGGGAAGCTCGTTGACCTACAACTGTTCTCTGGGCGAGACGTAGCTGAGAAGCTTTCCCTTCAGCTTCAGGCTGCAAGGCAGAGCGAATGTGCTGCTCCCTAGCGCTGAGCGAGAAAGTGCAGAGCCCAGGCGTGTTTGGGCAGAGGCAGCAGGCTGGAGCATTTCTCTGCCGGCACCGCGCTCTCTGGGCGACAAGTAGACACCGCTTCCACTCCGGCACAACGAAGGCGCAGAGCACGGAGCTGCTATATGCGCATGGCACAGGCTGCAAGAGGAAGCGTGGCTGCCTCTCGCTTGTGTGCGGATTCGCGTTAGCACTTGAAACCAGAAAGTTCAACCCGCGGCTACTTGCGCTGCTACCTATTTCTCTTCCAGCTTTCCCTGGAAAGCATTGTGCCCAAGTTTACGCTTGGAGATGCAGAGATGACAGTGGTAGATGCAGCGGGGACTGGAAATAGAGAGTGCAGCGGAGAGTTTCTGCTGCTTTGACGTGAGGCAAGGGGAAATGAAAGTGCAGCCCAGCAGAGGCTTTGACTGCTGGAGCCTTTTTCTTTGGCAGCAGCTGCTGCAAGCGGGCAAGGGAGCTGCGAGAGTGAAGAAGGGGACGGTCGGTCTATGGGAGAAGGAAGCTGCCGAGGCGCAGTGTGTTGTGCTCAGTTTCAAGGCTGCCTGGAGGAGGGGGGTGCTTGAAGAACGCCTTCTTTCTGGACGCCTCCTTCTGCCTGGGCTCCAGCTGCATGCACTCTGCAGCACGGAAGGTTTAGGAACCTGCCTCTGGCCAGCTTGTGTCCACGAGTGCAAGGGCTGCGCCTTCCTTTCGGAAGCAGCCAGAGCATTCTCAGCTGCAGCTGCTTGTGAAGCAGCTCTTGGCCGGCCATTTGAAATTGGCTCCCCTGAGTACATGAGCCCGGTGCCCAGCTGCTTGCTTCTTCGCCTTCTGTGCTCTGCACAGAAGTGAAGCCCAGCCGTGGCTTGGAGCTTTGCCGCTCTTCAGCGTGAACGCTGCACGCAGCCACAGCGTGTGCCTGTGCAGGGATTTTCCTTCAGCTCGACGCACTACAAGCATTTTCTTGCTCTTTCACCGAGTCCAAGCTGTCCGTGGAGCTCTCGCTCAGCGAAATGCGTTTGGAGAGAAACACTCGCTGCAGTAGCTTTTCGCTGCGCAAGGCTTTCAACACAGCACCCCAATTCGGGCAAGGAGCAGGAGAAAGGAAGAGCATCTTTTCGTCCTGCCACGTTCTTCTGGGCGACACGCCTATCCGCCTCTTGGCTCCCTGCAAGGCTGTAAGCTTGGCGGGGGTACTTGGAAGTGAGAAGGCAGGTGCAGAGAGCACCGCGATCTGCCGGCGCTGTTGCAGGCTGGAAAGGAAAGAGGGCTACCACTAGGATGTGCTGCAAATACAGGTTTCCACGCGCCGAGGGGAAGCTCCGGGGAAGCTCGTTGACCTACAACTGTTCTCTGGGCGAGACGTAGCTGAGAAGCTTTCCCTTCAGCTTCAGGCTGCAAGGCAGAGCGAATGTGCTGCTCCCTAGCGCTGAGCGAGAAAGTGCAGAGCCCAGGCGTGTTTGGGCAGAGGCAGCAGCCTGGAGCATTTCTCTGCCGGCACCGCGCTCTCTGGGCGACAAGTAGACACCGCTTCCACTCCGGCACAACGAAGGCGCAGAGCACGGAGCTGCTATATGCGCATGGCACAGGCTGCAAGAGGAAGCGTGGCTGCCTCTCGCTTGTGTGCGGATTCGCGTTAGCACTTGAAACCAGAAAGTTCAACCCGCGGCTACTTGCGCTGCTACCTATTTCTCTTCCAGCTTTCCCTGGAAAGCATTGTGCCCAAGTTTACGCTTGGAGATGCAGAGATGACAGTGGTAGATGCAGCGGGGACTGGAAATAGAGAGTGCAGCGGAGAGTTTCTGCTGCTTTGACGTGAGGCAAGGGGAAATGAAAGTGCAGCCCAGCAGAGGCTTTGACTGCTGGAGCCTTTTTCTTTGGCAGCAGCTGCTGCAAGCGGGCAAGGGAGCTGCGAGAGTGAAGAAGGGGACGGTCGGTCTATGGGAGAAGGAAGCTGCCGAGGCGCAGTGTGTTGTGCTCAGTTTCAAGGCTGCCTGGAGGAGGGGGGTGCTTGAAGAACGCCTTCTTTCTGGACGCGTCCTTCTGCCTGGGCTCCAGCTGCATGCACTCTGCAGCACGGAAGGTTTAGGAACCTGCCTCTGGCCAGCTTGTGTCCACGAGTGCAAGGGCTGCGCCTTCCTTTCGGAAGCAGCCAGAGCATTCTCAGCTGCAGCTGCTTGTGAAGCAGCTCTTGGCCGGCCATTTGAAATTGGCTCCCCTGAGTACATGAGCCCGGTGCCCAGCTGCTTGCTTCTTCGCCTTCTGTGCTCTGCACAGAAGTGAAGCCCAGCCGTGGCTTGGAGCTTTGCCGCTCTTCAGCGTGAACGCTGCACGCAGCCACAGCGTGTGCCTGTGCAGGGATTTTCCTTCAGCTCGACGCACTACAAGCATTTTCTTGCTCTTTCACCGAGTCCAAGCTGTCCGTGGAGCTCTCGCTCAGCGAAATGCGTTTGGAGAGAAACACTCGCTGCAGTAGCTTTTCGCTGCGCAAGGCTTTCAACACAGCACCCCAATTCGGGCAAGGAGCAGGAGAAAGGAAGAGCATCTTTTCGTCCTGCCACGTTCTTCTGGGCGACACGCCTATCCGCCTCTTGGCTCCCTGCAAGGCTGTAAGCTTGGCGGGGGTACTTGGAAGTGAGAAGGCAGGTGCAGAGAGCACCGCGATCTGCCGGCGCTGTTGCAGGCTGGAAAGGAAAGAGGGCTACCACTAGGATGTGCTGCAAATACAGGTTTCCACGCGCCGAGGGGAAGCTCCGGGGAAGCTCGTTGACCTACAACTGTTCTCTGGGCGAGACGTAGCTGAGAAGCTTTCCCTTCAGCTTCAGGCTGCAAGGCAGAGCGAATGTGCTGCTCCCTAGCGCTGAGCGAGAAAGTGCAGAGCCCAGGCGTGTTTGGGCAGAGGCAGCAGGCTGGAGCATTTCTCTGCCGGCACCGCGCTCTCTGGGCGACAAGTAGACACCGCTTCCACTCCGGCACAACGAAGGCGCAGAGCACGGAGCTGCTATATGCGCATGGCACAGGCTGCAAGAGGAAGCGTGGCTGCCTCTCGCTTGTGTGCGGATTCGCGTTAGCACTTGAAACCAGAAAGTTCAACCCGCGGCTACTTGCGCTGCTACCTATTTCTCTTCCAGCTTTCCCTGGAAAGCATTGTGCCCAAGTTTACGCTTGGAGATGCAGAGATGACAGTGGTAGATGCAGCGGGGACTGGAAATAGAGAGTGCAGCGGAGAGTTTCTGCTGCTTTGACGTGAGGCAAGGGGAAATGAAAGTGCAGCCCAGCAGAGGCTTTGACTGCTGGAGCCTTTTTCTTTGGCAGCAGCTGCTGCAAGCGGGCAAGGGAGCTGCGAGAGTGAAGAAGGGGACGGTCGGTCTATGGGAGAAGGAAGCTGCCGAGGCGCAGTGTGTTGTGCTCAGTTTCAAGGCTGCCTGGAGGAGGGGGGTGCTTGAAGAACGCCTTCTTTCTGGACGCCTCCTTCTGCCTGGGCTCCAGCTGCATGCACTCTGCAGCACGGAAGGTTTAGGAACCTGCCTCTGGCCAGCTTGTGTCCACGAGTGCAAGGGCTGCGCCTTCCTTTCGGAAGCAGCCAGAGCATTCTCAGCTGCAGCTGCTTGTGAAGCAGCTCTTGGCCGGCCATTTGAAATTGGCTCCCCTGAGTACATGAGCCCGGTGCCCAGCTGCTTGCTTCTTCGCCTTCTGTGCTCTGCACAGAAGTGAAGCCCAGCCGTGGCTTGGAGCTTTGCCGCTCTTCAGCGTGAACGCTGCACGCAGCCACAGCGTGTGCCTGTGCAGGGATTTTCCTTCAGCTCGACGCACTACAAGCATTTTCTTGCTCTTTCACCGAGTCCAAGCTGTCCGTGGAGCTCTCGCTCAGCGAAATGCGTTTGGAGAGAAACACTCGCTGCAGTAGCTTTTCGCTGCGCAAGGCTTTCAACACAGCACCCCAATTCGGGCAAGGAGCAGGAGAAAGGAAGAGCATCTTTTCGTCCTGCCACGTTCTTCTGGGCGACACGCCTATCCGCCTCTTGGCTCCCTGCAAGGCTGTAAGCTTGGCGGGGGTACTTGGAAGTGAGAAGGCAGGTGCAGAGAGCACCGCGATCTGCCGGCGCTGTTGCAGGCTGGAAAGGAAAGAGGGCTACCACTAGGATGTGCTGCAAATACAGGTTTCCACGCGCCGAGGGGAAGCTCCGGGGAAGCTCGTTGACCTACAACTGTTCTCTGGGCGAGACGTAGCTGAGAAGCTTTCCCTTCAGCTTCAGGCTGCAAGGCAGAGCGAATGTGCTGCTCCCTAGCGCTGAGCGAGAAAGTGCAGAGCCCAGGCGTGTTTGGGCAGAGGCAGCAGGCTGGAGCATTTCTCTGCCGGCACCGCGCTCTCTGGGCGACAAGTAGACACCGCTTCCACTCCGGCACAACGAAGGCGCAGAGCACGGAGCTGCTATATGCGCATGGCACAGGCTGCAAGAGGAAGCGTGGCTGCCTCTCGCTTGTGTGCGGATTCGCGTTAGCACTTGAAACCAGAAAGTTCAACCCGCGGCTACTTGCGCTGCTACCTATTTCTCTTCCAGCTTTCCCTGGAAAGCATTGTGCCCAAGTTTACGCTTGGAGATGCAGAGATGACAGTGGTAGATGCAGCGGGGACTGGAAATAGAGAGTGCAGCGGAGAGTTTCTGCTGCTTTGACGTGAGGCAAGGGGAAATGAAAGTGCAGCCCAGCAGAGGCTTTGACTGCTGGAGCCTTTTTCTTTGGCAGCAGCTGCTGCAAGCGGGCAAGGGAGCTGCGAGAGTGAAGAAGGGGACGGTCGGTCTATGGGAGAAGGAAGCTGCCGAGGCGCAGTGTGTTGTGCTCAGTTTCAAGGCTGCCTGGAGGAGGGGGGTGCTTGAAGAACGCCTTCTTTCTGGACGCCTCCTTCTGCCTGGGCTCCAGCTGCATGCACTCTGCAGCACGGAAGGTTTAGGAACCTGCCTCTGGCCAGCTTGTGTCCACGAGTGCAAGGGCTGCGCCTTCCTTTCGGAAGCAGCCAGAGCATTCTCAGCTGCAGCTGCTTGTGAAGCAGCTCTTGGCCGGCCATTTGAAATTGGCTCCCCTGAGTACATGAGCCCGGTGCCCAGCTGCTTGCTTCTTCGCCTTCTGTGCTCTGGACAGAAGTGAAGCCCAGCCGTGGCTTGGAGCTTTGCCGCTCTTCAGCGTGAACGCTGCACGCAGCCACAGCGTGTGCCTGTGCAGGGATTTTCCTTCAGCTCGACGCACTACAAGCATTTTCTTGCTCTTTCACCGAGTCCAAGCTGTCCGTGGAGCTCTCGCTCAGCGAAATGCGTTTGGAGAGAAACACTCGCTGCAGTAGCTTTTCGCTGCGCAAGGCTTTCAACACAGCACCCCAATTCGGGCAAGGAGCAGGAGAAAGGAAGAGCATCTTTTCGTCCTGCCACGTTCTTCTGGGCGACACGCCTATCCGCCTCTTGGCTCCCTGCAAGGCTGTAAGCTTGGCGGGGGTACTTGGAAGTGAGAAGGCAGGTGCAGAGAGCACCGCGATCTGCCGGCGCTGTTGCAGGCTGGAAAGGAAAGAGGGCTACCACTAGGATGTGCTGCAAATACAGGTTTCCACGCGCCGAGGGGAAGCTCCGGGGAAGCTCGTTGACCTACAACTGTTCTCTGGGCGAGACGTAGCTGAGAAGCTTTCCCTTCAGCTTCAGGCTGCAAGGCAGAGCGAATGTGCTGCTCCCTAGCGCTGAGCGAGAAAGTGCAGAGCCCAGGCGTGTTTGGGCAGAGGCAGCAGGCTGGAGCATTTCTCTGCCGGCACCGCGCTCTCTGGGCGACAAGTAGACACCGCTTCCACTCCGGCACAACGAAGGCGCAGAGCACGGAGCTGCTATATGCGCATGGCACAGGCTGCAAGAGGAAGCGTGGCTGCCTCTCGCTTGTGTGCGGATTCGCGTTAGCACTTGAAACCAGAAAGTTCAACCCGCGGCTACTTGCGCTGCTACCTATTTCTCTTCCAGCTTTCCCTGGAAAGCATTGTGCCCAAGTTTACGCTTGGAGATGCAGAGATGACAGTGGTAGATGCAGCGGGGACTGGAAATAGAGAGTGCAGCGGAGAGTTTCTGCTGCTTTGACGTGAGGCAAGGGGAAATGAAAGTGCAGCCCAGCAGAGGCTTTGACTGCTGGAGCCTTTTTCTTTGGCAGCAGCTGCTGCAAGCGGGCAAGGGAGCTGCGAGAGTGAAGAAGGGGACGGTCGGTCTATGGGAGAAGGAAGCTGCCGAGGCGCAGTGTGTTGTGCTCAGTTTCAAGGCTGCCTGGAGGAGGGGGGTGCTTGAAGAACGCCTTCTTTCTGGACGCCTCCTTCTGCCTGGGCTCCAGCTGCATGCACTCTGCAGCACGGAAGGTTTAGGAACCTGCCTCTGGCCAGCTTGTGTCCACGAGTGCAAGGGCTGCGCCTTCCTTTCGGAAGCAGCCAGAGCATTCTCAGCTGCAGCTGCTTGTGAAGCAGCTCTTGGCCGGCCATTTGAAATTGGCTCCCCTGAGTACATGAGCCCGGTGCCCAGCTGCTTGCTTCTTCGCCTTCTGTGCTCTGGACAGAAGTGAAGCCCAGCCGTGGCTTGGAGCTTTGCCGCTCTTCAGCGTGAACGCTGCACGCAGCCACAGCGTGTGCCTGTGCAGGGATTTTCCTTCAGCTCGACGCACTACAAGCATTTTCTTGCTCTTTCACCGAGTCCAAGCTGTCCGTGGAGCTCTCGCTCAGCGAAATGCGTTTGGAGAGAAACACTCGCTGCAGTAGCTTTTCGCTGCGCAAGGCTTTCAACACAGCACCCCAATTCGGGCAAGGAGCAGGAGAAAGGAAGAGCATCTTTTCGTCCTGCCACGTTCTTCTGGGCGACACGCCTATCCGCCTCTTGGCTCCCTGCAAGGCTGTAAGCTTGGCGGGGGTACTTGGAAGTGAGAAGGCAGGTGCAGAGAGCACCGCGATCTGCCGGCGCTGTTGCAGGCTGGAAAGGAAAGAGGGCTACCACTAGGATGTGCTGCAAATACAGGTTTCCACGCGCCGAGGGGAAGCTCCGGGGAAGCTCGTTGACCTACAACTGTTCTCTGGGCGAGACGTAGCTGAGAAGCTTTCCCTTCAGCTTCAGGCTGCAAGGCAGAGCGAATGTGCTGCTCCCTAGCGCTGAGCGAGAAAGTGCAGAGCCCAGGCGTGTTTGGGCAGAGGCAGCAGGCTGGAGCATTTCTCTGCCGGCACCGCGCTCTCTGGGCGACAAGTAGACACCGCTTCCACTCCGGCACAACGAAGGCGCAGAGCACGGAGCTGCTATATGCGCATGGCACAGGCTGCAAGAGGAAGCGTGGCTGCCTCTCGCTTGTGTGCGGATTCGCGTTAGCACTTGAAACCAGAAAGTTCAACCCGCGGCTACTTGCGCTGCTACCTATTTCTCTTCCAGCTTTCCCTGGAAAGCATTGTGCCCAAGTTTACGCTTGGAGATGCAGAGATGACAGTGGTAGATGCAGCGGGGACTGGAAATAGAGAGTGCAGCGGAGAGTTTCTGCTGCTTTGACGTGAGGCAAGGGGAAATGAAAGTGCAGCCCAGCAGAGGCTTTGACTGCTGGAGCCTTTTTCTTTGGCAGCAGCTGCTGCAAGCGGGCAAGGGAGCTGCGAGAGTGAAGAAGGGGACGGTCGGTCTATGGGAGAAGGAAGCTGCCGAGGCGCAGTGTGTTGTGCTCAGTTTCAAGGCTGCCTGGAGGAGGGGGGTGCTTGAAGAACGCCTTCTTTCTGGACGCCTCCTTCTGCCTGGGCTCCAGCTGCATGCACTCTGCAGCACGGAAGGTTTAGGAACCTGCCTCTGGCCAGCTTGTGTCCACGAGTGCAAGGGCTGCGCCTTCCTTTCGGAAGCAGCCAGAGCATTCTCAGCTGCAGCTGCTTGTGAAGCAGCTCTTGGCCGGCCATTTGAAATTGGCTCCCCTGAGTACATGAGCCCGGTGCCCAGCTGCTTGCTTCTTCGCCTTCTGTGCTCTGGACAGAAGTGAAGCCCAGCCGTGGCTTGGAGCTTTGCCGCTCTTCAGCGTGAACGCTGCACGCAGCCACAGCGTGTGCCTGTGCAGGGATTTTCCTTCAGCTCGACGCACTACAAGCATTTTCTTGCTCTTTCACCGAGTCCAAGCTGTCCGTGGAGCTCTCGCTCAGCGAAATGCGTTTGGAGAGAAACACTCGCTGCAGTAGCTTTTCGCTGCGCAAGGCTTTCAACACAGCACCCCAATTCGGGCAAGGAGCAGGAGAAAGGAAGAGCATCTTTTCGTCCTGCCACGTTCTTCTGGGCGACACGCCTATCCGCCTCTTGGCTCCCTGCAAGGCTGTAAGCTTGGCGGGGGTACTTGGAAGTGAGAAGGCAGGTGCAGAGAGCACCGCGATCTGCCGGCGCTGTTGCAGGCTGGAAAGGAAAGAGGGCTACCACTAGGATGTGCTGCAAATACAGGTTTCCACGCGCCGAGGGGAAGCTCCGGGGAAGCTCGTTGACCTACAACTGTTCTCTGGGCGAGACGTAGCTGAGAAGCTTTCCCTTCAGCTTCAGGCTGCAAGGCAGAGCGAATGTGCTGCTCCCTAGCGCTGAGCGAGAAAGTGCAGAGCCCAGGCGTGTTTGGGCAGAGGCAGCAGCCTGGAGCATTTCTCTGCCGGCACCGCGCTCTCTGGGCGACAAGTAGACACCGCTTCCACTCCGGCACAACGAAGGCGCAGAGCACGGAGCTGCTATATGCGCATGGCACAGGCTGCAAGAGGAAGCGTGGCTGCCTCTCGCTTGTGTGCGGATTCGCGTTAGCACTTGAAACCAGAAAGTTCAACCCGCGGCTACTTGCGCTGCTACCTATTTCTCTTCCAGCTTTCCCTGGAAAGCATTGTGCCCAAGTTTACGCTTGGAGATGCAGAGATGACAGTGGTAGATGCAGCGGGGACTGGAAATAGAGAGTGCAGCGGAGAGTTTCTGCTGCTTTGACGTGAGGCAAGGGGAAATGAAAGTGCAGCCCAGCAGAGGCTTTGACTGCTGGAGCCTTTTTCTTTGGCAGCAGCTGCTGCAAGCGGGCAAGGGAGCTGCGAGAGTGAAGAAGGGGACGGTCGGTCTATGGGAGAAGGAAGCTGCCGAGGCGCAGTGTGTTGTGCTCAGTTTCAAGGCTGCCTGGAGGAGGGGGGTGCTTGAAGAACGCCTTCTTTCTGGACGCCTCCTTCTGCCTGGGCTCCAGCTGCATGCACTCTGCAGCACGGAAGGTTTAGGAACCTGCCTCTGGCCAGCTTGTGTCCACGAGTGCAAGGGCTGCGCCTTCCTTTCGGAAGCAGCCAGAGCATTCTCAGCTGCAGCTGCTTGTGAAGCAGCTCTTGGCCGGCCATTTGAAATTGGCTCCCCTGAGTACATGAGCCCGGTGCCCAGCTGCTTGCTTCTTCGCCTTCTGTGCTCTGGACAGAAGTGAAGCCCAGCCGTGGCTTGGAGCTTTGCCGCTCTTCAGCGTGAACGCTGCACGCAGCCACAGTGTGTGCCTGTGCAGGGATTTTCCTTCAGCTCGACGCACTACAAGCATTTTCTTGCTCTTTCACCGAGTCCAAGCTGTCCGTGGAGCTCTCGCTCAGCGAAATGCGTTTGGAGAGAAACACTCGCTGCAGTAGCTTTTCGCTGCGCAAGGCTTTCAACACAGCACCCCAATTCGGGCAAGGAGCAGGAGAAAGGAAGAGCATCTTTTCGTCCTGCCACGTTCTTCTGGGCGACACGCCTATCCGCCTCTTGGCTCCCTGCAAGGCTGTAAGCTTGGCGGGGGTACTTGGAAGTGAGAAGGCAGGTGCAGAGAGCACCGCGATCTGCCGGCGCTGTTGCAGGCTGGAAAGGAAAGAGGGCTACCACTAGGATGTGCTGCAAATACAGGTTTCCACGCGCCGAGGGGAAGCTCCGGGGAAGCTCGTTGACCTACAACTGTTCTCTGGGCGAGACGTAGCTGAGAAGCTTTCCCTTCAGCTTCAGGCTGCAAGGCAGAGCGAATGTGCTGCTCCCTAGCGCTGAGCGAGAAAGTGCAGAGCCCAGGCGTGTTTGGGCAGAGGCAGCAGCCTGGAGCATTTCTCTGCCGGCACCGCGCTCTCTGGGCGACAAGTAGACACCGCTTCCACTCCGGCACAACGAAGGCGCAGAGCACGGAGCTGCTATATGCGCATGGCACAGGCTGCAAGAGGAAGCGTGGCTGCCTCTCGCTTGTGTGCGGATTCGCGTTAGCACTTGAAACCAGAAAGTTCAACCCGCGGCTACTTGCGCTGCTACCTATTTCTCTTCCAGCTTTCCCTGGAAAGCATTGTGCCCAAGTTTACGCTTGGAGATGCAGAGATGACAGTGGTAGATGCAGCGGGGACTGGAAATAGAGAGTGCAGCGGAGAGTTTCTGCTGCTTTGACGTGAGGCAAGGGGAAATGAAAGTGCAGCCCAGCAGAGGCTTTGACTGCTGGAGCCTTTTTCTTTGGCAGCAGCTGCTGCAAGCGGGCAAGGGAGCTGCGAGAGTGAAGAAGGGGACGGTCGGTCTATGGGAGAAGGAAGCTGCCGAGGCGCAGTGTGTTGTGCTCAGTTTCAAGGCTGCCTGGAGGAGGGGGGTGCTTGAAGAACGCCTTCTTTCTGGACGCCTCCTTCTGCCTGGGCTCCAGCTGCATGCACTCTGCAGCACGGAAGGTTTAGGAACCTGCCTCTGGCCAGCTTGTGTCCACGAGTGCAAGGGCTGCGCCTTCCTTTCGGAAGCAGCCAGAGCATTCTCAGCTGCAGCTGCTTGTGAAGCAGCTCTTGGCCGGCCATTTGAAATTGGCTCCCCTGAGTACATGAGCCCGGTGCCCAGCTGCTTGCTTCTTCGCCTTCTGTGCTCTGGACAGAAGTGAAGCCCAGCCGTGGCTTGGAGCTTTGCCGCTCTTCAGCGTGAACGCTGCACGCAGCCACAGCGTGTGCCTGTGCAGGGATTTTCCTTCAGCTCGACGCACTACAAGCATTTTCTTGCTCTTTCACCGAGTCCAAGCTGTCCGTGGAGCTCTCGCTCAGCGAAATGCGTTTGGAGAGAAACACTCGCTGCAGTAGCTTTTCGCTGCGCAAGGCTTTCAACACAGCACCCCAATTCGGGCAAGGAGCAGGAGAAAGGAAGAGCATCTTTTCGTCCTGCCACGTTCTTCTGGGCGACACGCCTATCCGCCTCTTGGCTCCCTGCAAGGCTGTAAGCTTGGCGGGGGTACTTGGAAGTGAGAAGGCAGGTGCAGAGAGCACCGCGATCTGCCGGCGCTGTTGCAGGCTGGAAAGGAAAGAGGGCTACCACTAGGATGTGCTGCAAATACAGGTTTCCACGCGCCGAGGGGAAGCTCCGGGGAAGCTCGTTGACCTACAACTGTTCTCTGGGCGAGACGTAGCTGAGAAGCTTTCCCTTCAGCTTCAGGCTGCAAGGCAGAGCGAATGTGCTGCTCCCTAGCGCTGAGCGAGAAAGTGCAGAGCCCAGGCGTGTTTGGGCAGAGGCAGCAGCCTGGAGCATTTCTCTGCCGGCACCGCGCTCTCTGGGCGACAAGTAGACACCGCTTCCACTCCGGCACAACGAAGGCGCAGAGCACGGAGCTGCTATATGCGCATGGCACAGGCTGCAAGAGGAAGCGTGGCTGCCTCTCGCTTGTGTGCGGATTCGCGTTAGCACTTGAAACCAGAAAGTTCAACCCGCGGCTACTTGCGCTGCTACCTATTTCTCTTCCAGCTTTCCCTGGAAAGCATTGTGCCCAAGTTTACGCTTGGAGATGCAGAGATGACAGTGGTAGATGCAGCGGGGACTGGAAATAGAGAGTGCAGCGGAGAGTTTCTGCTGCTTTGACGTGAGGCAAGGGGAAATGAAAGTGCAGCCCAGCAGAGGCTTTGACTGCTGGAGCCTTTTTCTTTGGCAGCAGCTGCTGCAAGCGGGCAAGGGAGCTGCGAGAGTGAAGAAGGGGACGGTCGGTCTATGGGAGAAGGAAGCTGCCGAGGCGCAGTGTGTTGTGCTC
This sequence comes from Coloeus monedula, assembly GCF_965178545.1. NCBI lineage: Eukaryota > Metazoa > Chordata > Aves > Passeriformes > Corvidae > Coloeus > Coloeus monedula. The sequence continues at coordinate 37,369 of NW_028120581.1, read as the reverse complement.
AGTTTCAAGGCTGCCTGGAGGAGGGGGGTGCTTGAAGAACGCCTTCTTTCTGGACGCCTCCTTCTGCCTGGGCTCCAGCTGCATGCACTCTGCAGCACGGAAGGTTTAGGAACCTGCCTCTGGCCAGCTTGTGTCCACGAGTGCAAGGGCTGCGCCTTCCTTTCGGAAGCAGCCAGAGCATTCTCAGCTGCAGCTGCTTGTGAAGCAGCTCTTGGCTGGACATTTGAAATTGGCTCCCCTGAGTACATGAGCCCGGTGCCCAGCTGCTTGCTTCTTCGCCTTCTGTGCTCTGGACAGAAGTGAAGCCCAGCCGTGGCTTGGAGCTTTGCCGCTCTTCAGCGTGAACGCTGCACGCAGCCACAGCGTGTGCCTGTGCAGGGATTTTCCTTCAGCTCGACGCACTACAAGCATTTTCTTGCTCTTTCACCGAGTCCAAGCTGTCCGTGGAGCTCTCGCTCAGCGAAATGCGTTTGGAGAGAAACACTCGCTGCAGTAGCTTTTCGCTGCGCAAGGCTTTCAACACAGCACCCCAATTCGGGCAAGGAGCAGGAGAAAGGAAGAGCATCTTTTCGTCCTGCCACGTTCTTCTGGGCGACACGCCTATCCGCCTCTTGGCTCCCTGCAAGGCTGTAAGCTTGGCGGGGGTACTTGGAAGTGAGAAGGCAGGTGCAGAGAGCACCGCGATCTGCCGGCGCTGTTGCAGGCTGGAAAGGAAAGAGGGCTACCACTAGGATGTGCTGCAAATACAGGTTTCCACGCGCCGAGGGGAAGCTCCGGGGAAGCTCGTTGACCTACAACTGTTCTCTGGGCGAGACGTAGCTGAGAAGCTTTCCCTTCAGCTTCAGGCTGCAAGGCAGAGCGAATGTGCTGCTCCCTAGCGCTGAGCGAGAAAGTGCAGAGCCCAGGCGTGTTTGGGCAGAGGCAGCAGGCTGGAGCATTTCTCTGCCGGCACCGCGCTCTCTGGGCGACAAGTAGACACCGCTTCCACTCCGGCACAACGAAGGCGCAGAGCACGGAGCTGCTATATGCGCATGGCACAGGCTGCAAGAGGAAGCGTGGCTGCCTCTCGCTTGTGTGCGGATTCGCGTTAGCACTTGAAACCAGAAAGTTCAACCCGCGGCTACTTGCGCTGCTACCTATTTCTCTTCCAGCTTTCCCTGGAAAGCATTGTGCCCAAGTTTACGCTTGGAGATGCAGAGATGACAGTGGTAGATGCAGCGGGGACTGGAAATAGAGAGTGCAGCGGAGAGTTTCTGCTGCTTTGACGTGAGGCAAGGGGAAATGAAAGTGCAGCCCAGCAGAGGCTTTGACTGCTGGAGCCTTTTTCTTTGGCAGCAGCTGCTGCAAGCGGGCAAGGGAGCTGCGAGAGTGAAGAAGGGGACGGTCGGTCTATGGGAGAAGGAAGCTGCCGAGGCGCAGTGTGTTGTGCTCAGTTTCAAGGCTGCCTGGAGGAGGGGGGTGCTTGAAGAACGCCTTCTTTCTGGACGCCTCCTTCTGCCTGGGCTCCAGCTGCATGCACTCTGCAGCACGGAAGGTTTAGGAACCTGCCTCTGGCCAGCTTGTGTCCACGAGTGCAAGGGCTGCGCCTTCCTTTCGGAAGCAGCCAGAGCATTCTCAGCTGCAGCTGCTTGTGAAGCAGCTCTTGGCCGGCCATTTGAAATTGGCTCCCCTGAGTACATGAGCCCGGTGCCCAGCTGCTTGCTTCTTCGCCTTCTGTGCTCTGCACAGAAGTGAAGCCCAGCCGTGGCTTGGAGCTTTGCCGCTCTTCAGCGTGAACGCTGCACGCAGCCACAGCGTGTGCCTGTGCAGGGATTTTCCTTCAGCTCGACGCACTACAAGCATTTTCTTGCTCTTTCACCGAGTCCAAGCTGTCCGTGGAGCTCTCGCTCAGCGAAATGCGTTTGGAGAGAAACACTCGCTGCAGTAGCTTTTCGCTGCGCAAGGCTTTCAACACAGCACCCCAATTCGGGCAAGGAGCAGGAGAAAGGAAGAGCATCTTTTCGTCCTGCCACGTTCTTCTGGGCGACACGCCTATCCGCCTCTTGGCTCCCTGCAAGGCTGTAAGCTTGGCGGGGGTACTTGGAAGTGAGAAGGCAGGTGCAGAGAGCACCGCGATCTGCCGGCGCTGTTGCAGGCTGGAAAGGAAAGAGGGCTACCACTAGGATGTGCTGCAAATACAGGTTTCCACGCGCCGAGGGGAAGCTCCGGGGAAGCTCGTTGACCTACAACTGTTCTCTGGGCGAGACGTAGCTGAGAAGCTTTCCCTTCAGCTTCAGGCTGCAAGGCAGAGCGAATGTGCTGCTCCCTAGCGCTGAGCGAGAAAGTGCAGAGCCCAGGCGTGTTTGGGCAGAGGCAGCAGCCTGGAGCATTTCTCTGCCGGCACCGCGCTCTCTGGGCGACAAGTAGACACCGCTTCCACTCCGGCACAACGAAGGCGCAGAGCACGGAGCTGCTATATGCGCATGGCACAGGCTGCAAGAGGAAGCGTGGCTGCCTCTCGCTTGTGTGCGGATTCGCGTTAGCACTTGAAACCAGAAAGTTCAACCCGCGGCTACTTGCGCTGCTACCTATTTCTCTTCCAGCTTTCCCTGGAAAGCATTGTGCCCAAGTTTACGCTTGGAGATGCAGAGATGACAGTGGTAGATGCAGCGGGGACTGGAAATAGAGAGTGCAGCGGAGAGTTTCTGCTGCTTTGACGTGAGGCAAGGGGAAATGAAAGTGCAGCCCAGCAGAGGCTTTGACTGCTGGAGCCTTTTTCTTTGGCAGCAGCTGCTGCAAGCGGGCAAGGGAGCTGCGAGAGTGAAGAAGGGGACGGTCGGTCTATGGGAGAAGGAAGCTGCCGAGGCGCAGTGTGTTGTGCTCAGTTTCAAGGCTGCCTGGAGGAGGGGGGTGCTTGAAGAACGCCTTCTTTCTGGACGCCTCCTTCTGCCTGGGCTCCAGCTGCATGCACTCTGCAGCACGGAAGGTTTAGGAACCTGCCTCTGGCCAGCTTGTGTCCACGAGTGCAAGGGCTGCGCCTTCCTTTCGGAAGCAGCCAGAGCATTCTCAGCTGCAGCTGCTTGTGAAGCAGCTCTTGGCCGGCCATTTGAAATTGGCTCCCCTGAGTACATGAGCCCGGTGCCCAGCTGCTTGCTTCTTCGCCTTCTGTGCTCTGGACAGAAGTGAAGCCCAGCCGTGGCTTGGAGCTTTGCCGCTCTTCAGCGTGAACGCTGCACGCAGCCACAGCGTGTGCCTGTGCAGGGATTTTCCTTCAGCTCGACGCACTACAAGCATTTTCTTGCTCTTTCACCGAGTCCAAGCTGTCCGTGGAGCTCTCGCTCAGCGAAATGCGTTTGGAGAGAAACACTCGCTGCAGTAGCTTTTCGCTGCGCAAGGCTTTCAACACAGCACCCCAATTCGGGCAAGGAGCAGGAGAAAGGAAGAGCATCTTTTCGTCCTGCCACGTTCTTCTGGGCGACACGCCTATCCGCCTCTTGGCTCCCTGCAAGGCTGTAAGCTTGGCGGGGGTACTTGGAAGTGAGAAGGCAGGTGCAGAGAGCACCGCGATCTGCCGGCGCTGTTGCAGGCTGGAAAGGAAAGAGGGCTACCACTAGGATGTGCTGCAAATACAGGTTTCCACGCGCCGAGGGGAAGCTCCGGGGAAGCTCGTTGACCTACAACTGTTCTCTGGGCGAGACGTAGCTGAGAAGCTTTCCCTTCAGCTTCAGGCTGCAAGGCAGAGCGAATGTGCTGCTCCCTAGCGCTGAGCGAGAAAGTGCAGAGCCCAGGCGTGTTTGGGCAGAGGCAGCAGGCTGGAGCATTTCTCTGCCGGCACCGCGCTCTCTGGGCGACAAGTAGACACCGCTTCCACTCCGGCACAACGAAGGCGCAGAGCACGGAGCTGCTATATGCGCATGGCACAGGCTGCAAGAGGAAGCGTGGCTGCCTCTCGCTTGTGTGCGGATTCGCGTTAGCACTTGAAACCAGAAAGTTCAACCCGCGGCTACTTGCGCTGCTACCTATTTCTCTTCCAGCTTTCCCTGGAAAGCATTGTGCCCAAGTTTACGCTTGGAGATGCAGAGATGACAGTGGTAGATGCAGCGGGGACTGGAAATAGAGAGTGCAGCGGAGAGTTTCTGCTGCTTTGACGTGAGGCAAGGGGAAATGAAAGTGCAGCCCAGCAGAGGCTTTGACTGCTGGAGCCTTTTTCTTTGGCAGCAGCTGCTGCAAGCGGGCAAGGGAGCTGCGAGAGTGAAGAAGGGGACGGTCGGTCTATGGGAGAAGGAAGCTGCCGAGGCGCAGTGTGTTGTGCTCAGTTTCAAGGCTGCCTGGAGGAGGGGGGTGCTTGAAGAACGCCTTCTTTCTGGACGCCTCCTTCTGCCTGGGCTCCAGCTGCATGCACTCTGCAGCACGGAAGGTTTAGGAACCTGCCTCTGGCCAGCTTGTGTCCACGAGTGCAAGGGCTGCGCCTTCCTTTCGGAAGCAGCCAGAGCATTCTCAGCTGCAGCTGCTTGTGAAGCAGCTCTTGGCCGGCCATTTGAAATTGGCTCCCCTGAGTACATGAGCCCGGTGCCCAGCTGCTTGCTTCTTCGCCTTCTGTGCTCTGGACAGAAGTGAAGCCCAGCCGTGGCTTGGAGCTTTGCCGCTCTTCAGCGTGAACGCTGCACGCAGCCACAGCGTGTGCCTGTGCAGGGATTTTCCTTCAGCTCGACGCACTACAAGCATTTTCTTGCTCTTTCACCGAGTCCAAGCTGTCCGTGGAGCTCTCGCTCAGCGAAATGCGTTTGGAGAGAAACACTCGCTGCAGTAGCTTTTCGCTGCGCAAGGCTTTCAACACAGCACCCCAATTCGGGCAAGGAGCAGGAGAAAGGAAGAGCATCTTTTCGTCCTGCCACGTTCTTCTGGGCGACACGCCTATCCGCCTCTTGGCTCCCTGCAAGGCTGTAAGCTTGGCGGGGGTACTTGGAAGTGAGAAGGCAGGTGCAGAGAGCACCGCGATCTGCCGGCGCTGTTGCAGGCTGGAAAGGAAAGAGGGCTACCACTAGGATGTGCTGCAAATACAGGTTTCCACGCGCCGAGGGGAAGCTCCGGGGAAGCTCGTTGACCTACAACTGTTCTCTGGGCGAGACGTAGCTGAGAAGCTTTCCCTTCAGCTTCAGGCTGCAAGGCAGAGCGAATGTGCTGCTCCCTAGCGCTGAGCGAGAAAGTGCAGAGCCCAGGCGTGTTTGGGCAGAGGCAGCAGCCTGGAGCATTTCTCTGCCGGCACCGCGCTCTCTGGGCGACAAGTAGACACCGCTTCCACTCCGGCACAACGAAGGCGCAGAGCACGGAGCTGCTATATGCGCATGGCACAGGCTGCAAGAGGAAGCGTGGCTGCCTCTCGCTTGTGTGCGGATTCGCGTTAGCACTTGAAACCAGAAAGTTCAACCCGCGGCTACTTGCGCTGCTACCTATTTCTCTTCCAGCTTTCCCTGGAAAGCATTGTGCCCAAGTTTACGCTTGGAGATGCAGAGATGACAGTGGTAGATGCAGCGGGGACTGGAAATAGAGAGTGCAGCGGAGAGTTTCTGCTGCTTTGACGTGAGGCAAGGGGAAATGAAAGTGCAGCCCAGCAGAGGCTTTGACTGCTGGAGCCTTTTTCTTTGGCAGCAGCTGCTGCAAGCGGGCAAGGGAGCTGCGAGAGTGAAGAAGGGGACGGTCGGTCTATGGGAGAAGGAAGCTGCCGAGGCGCAGTGTGTTGTGCTCAGTTTCAAGGCTGCCTGGAGGAGGGGGGTGCTTGAAGAACGCCTTCTTTCTGGACGCCTCCTTCTGCCTGGGCTCCAGCTGCATGCACTCTGCAGCACGGAAGGTTTAGGAACCTGCCTCTGGCCAGCTTGTGTCCACGAGTGCAAGGGCTGCGCCTTCCTTTCGGAAGCAGCCAGAGCATTCTCAGCTGCAGCTGCTTGTGAAGCAGCTCTTGGCCGGCCATTTGAAATTGGCTCCCCTGAGTACATGAGCCCGGTGCCCAGCTGCTTGCTTCTTCGCCTTCTGTGCTCTGGACAGAAGTGAAGCCCAGCCGTGGCTTGGAGCTTTGCCGCTCTTCAGCGTGAACGCTGCACGCAGCCACAGCGTGTGCCTGTGCAGGGATTTTCCTTCAGCTCGACGCACTACAAGCATTTTCTTGCTCTTTCACCGAGTCCAAGCTGTCCGTGGAGCTCTCGCTCAGCGAAATGCGTTTGGAGAGAAACACTCGCTGCAGTAGCTTTTCGCTGCGCAAGGCTTTCAACACAGCACCCCAATTCGGGCAAGGAGCAGGAGAAAGGAAGAGCATCTTTTCGTCCTGCCACGTTCTTCTGGGCGACACGCCTATCCGCCTCTTGGCTCCCTGCAAGGCTGTAAGCTTGGCGGGGGTACTTGGAAGTGAGAAGGCAGGTGCAGAGAGCACCGCGATCTGCCGGCGCTGTTGCAGGCTGGAAAGGAAAGAGGGCTACCACTAGGATGTGCTGCAAATACAGGTTTCCACGCGCCGAGGGGAAGCTCCGGGGAAGCTCGTTGACCTACAACTGTTCTCTGGGCGAGACGTAGCTGAGAAGCTTTCCCTTCAGCTTCAGGCTGCAAGGCAGAGCGAATGTGCTGCTCCCTAGCGCTGAGCGAGAAAGTGCAGAGCCCAGGCGTGTTTGGGCAGAGGCAGCAGCCTGGAGCATTTCTCTGCCGGCACCGCGCTCTCTGGGCGACAAGTAGACACCGCTTCCACTCCGGCACAACGAAGGCGCAGAGCACGGAGCTGCTATATGCGCATGGCACAGGCTGCAAGAGGAAGCGTGGCTGCCTCTCGCTTGTGTGCGGATTCGCGTTAGCACTTGAAACCAGAAAGTTCAACCCGCGGCTACTTGCGCTGCTACCTATTTCTCTTCCAGCTTTCCCTGGAAAGCATTGTGCCCAAGTTTACGCTTGGAGATGCAGAGATGACAGTGGTAGATGCAGCGGGGACTGGAAATAGAGAGTGCAGCGGAGAGTTTCTGCTGCTTTGACGTGAGGCAAGGGGAAATGAAAGTGCAGCCCAGCAGAGGCTTTGACTGCTGGAGCCTTTTTCTTTGGCAGCAGCTGCTGCAAGCGGGCAAGGGAGCTGCGAGAGTGAAGAAGGGGACGGTCGGTCTATGGGAGAAGGAAGCTGCCGAGGCGCAGTGTGTTGTGCTCAGTTTCAAGGCTGCCTGGAGGAGGGGGGTGCTTGAAGAACGCCTTCTTTCTGGACGCCTCCTTCTGCCTGGGCTCCAGCTGCATGCACTCTGCAGCACGGAAGGTTTAGGAACCTGCCTCTGGCCAGCTTGTGTCCACGAGTGCAAGGGCTGCGCCTTCCTTTCGGAAGCAGCCAGAGCATTCTCAGCTGCAGCTGCTTGTGAAGCAGCTCTTGGCCGGCCATTTGAAATTGGCTCCCCTGAGTACATGAGCCCGGTGCCCAGCTGCTTGCTTCTTCGCCTTCTGTGCTCTGGACAGAAGTGAAGCCCAGCCGTGGCTTGGAGCTTTGCCGCTCTTCAGCGTGAACGCTGCACGCAGCCACAGCGTGTGCCTGTGCAGGGATTTTCCTTCAGCTCGACGCACTACAAGCATTTTCTTGCTCTTTCACCGAGTCCAAGCTGTCCGTGGAGCTCTCGCTCAGCGAAATGCGTTTGGAGAGAAACACTCGCTGCAGTAGCTTTTCGCTGCGCAAGGCTTTCAACACAGCACCCCAATTCGGGCAAGGAGCAGGAGAAAGGAAGAGCATCTTTTCGTCCTGCCACGTTCTTCTGGGCGACACGCCTATCCGCCTCTTGGCTCCCTGCAAGGCTGTAAGCTTGGCGGGGGTACTTGGAAGTGAGAAGGCAGGTGCAGAGAGCACCGCGATCTGCCGGCGCTGTTGCAGGCTGGAAAGGAAAGAGGGCTACCACTAGGATGTGCTGCAAATACAGGTTTCCACGCGCCGAGGGGAAGCTCCGGGGAAGCTCGTTGACCTACAACTGTTCTCTGGGCGAGACGTAGCTGAGAAGCTTTCCCTTCAGCTTCAGGCTGCAAGGCAGAGCGAATGTGCTGCTCCCTAGCGCTGAGCGAGAAAGTGCAGAGCCCAGGCGTGTTTGGGCAGAGGCAGCAGCCTGGAGCATTTCTCTGCCGGCACCGCGCTCTCTGGGCGACAAGTAGACACCGCTTCCACTCCGGCACAACGAAGGCGCAGAGCACGGAGCTGCTATATGCGCATGGCACAGGCTGCAAGAGGAAGCGTGGCTGCCTCTCGCTTGTGTGCGGATTCGCGTTAGCACTTGAAACCAGAAAGTTCAACCCGCGGCTACTTGCGCTGCTACCTATTTCTCTTCCAGCTTTCCCTGGAAAGCATTGTGCCCAAGTTTACGCTTGGAGATGCAGAGATGACAGTGGTAGATGCAGCGGGGACTGGAAATAGAGAGTGCAGCGGAGAGTTTCTGCTGCTTTGACGTGAGGCAAGGGGAAATGAAAGTGCAGCCCAGCAGAGGCTTTGACTGCTGGAGCCTTTTTCTTTGGCAGCAGCTGCTGCAAGCGGGCAAGGGAGCTGCGAGAGTGAAGAAGGGGACGGTCGGTCTATGGGAGAAGGAAGCTGCCGAGGCGCAGTGTGTTGTGCTCAGTTTCAAGGCTGCCTGGAGGAGGGGGGTGCTTGAAGAACGCCTTCTTTCTGGACGCCTCCTTCTGCCTGGGCTCCAGCTGCATGCACTCTGCAGCACGGAAGGTTTAGGAACCTGCCTCTGGCCAGCTTGTGTCCACGAGTGCAAGGGCTGCGCCTTCCTTTCGGAAGCAGCCAGAGCATTCTCAGCTGCAGCTGCTTGTGAAGCAGCTCTTGGCCGGCCATTTGAAATTGGCTCCCCTGAGTACATGAGCCCGGTGCCCAGCTGCTTGCTTCTTCGCCTTCTGTGCTCTGGACAGAAGTGAAGCCCAGCCGTGGCTTGGAGCTTTGCCGCTCTTCAGCGTGAACGCTGCACGCAGCCACAGCGTGTGCCTGTGCAGGGATTTTCCTTCAGCTCGACGCACTACAAGCATTTTCTTGCTCTTTCACCGAGTCCAAGCTGTCCGTGGAGCTCTCGCTCAGCGAAATGCGTTTGGAGAGAAACACTCGCTGCAGTAGCTTTTCGCTGCGCAAGGCTTTCAACACAGCACCCCAATTCGGGCAAGGAGCAGGAGAAAGGAAGAGCATCTTTTCGTCCTGCCACGTTCTTCTGGGCGACACGCCTATCCGCCTCTTGGCTCCCTGCAAGGCTGTAAGCTTGGCGGGGGTACTTGGAAGTGAGAAGGCAGGTGCAGAGAGCACCGCGATCTGCCGGCGCTGTTGCAGGCTGGAAAGGAAAGAGGGCTACCACTAGGATGTGCTGCAAATACAGGTTTCCACGCGCCGAGGGGAAGCTCCGGGGAAGCTCGTTGACCTACAACTGTTCTCTGGGCGAGACGTAGCTGAGAAGCTTTCCCTTCAGCTTCAGGCTGCAAGGCAGAGCGAATGTGCTGCTCCCTAGCGCTGAGCGAGAAAGTGCAGAGCCCAGGCGTGTTTGGGCAGAGGCAGCAGCCTGGAGCATTTCTCTGCCGGCACCGCGCTCTCTGGGCGACAAGTAGACACCGCTTCCACTCCGGCACAACGAAGGCGCAGAGCACGGAGCTGCTATATGCGCATGGCACAGGCTGCAAGAGGAAGCGTGGCTGCCTCTCGCTTGTGTGCGGATTCGCGTTAGCACTTGAAACCAGAAAGTTCAACCCGCGGCTACTTGCGCTGCTACCTATTTCTCTTCCAGCTTTCCCTGGAAAGCATTGTGCCCAAGTTTACGCTTGGAGATGCAGAGATGACAGTGGTAGATGCAGCGGGGACTGGAAATAGAGAGTGCAGCGGAGAGTTTCTGCTGCTTTGACGTGAGGCAAGGGGAAATGAAAGTGCAGCCCAGCAGAGGCTTTGACTGCTGGAGCCTTTTTCTTTGGCAGCAGCTGCTGCAAGCGGGCAAGGGAGCTGCGAGAGTGAAGAAGGGGACGGTCGGTCTATGGGAGAAGGAAGCTGCCGAGGCGCAGTGTGTTGTGCTCAGTTTCAAGGCTGCCTGGAGGAGGGGGGTGCTTGAAGAACGCCTTCTTTCTGGACGCCTCCTTCTGCCTGGGCTCCAGCTGCATGCACTCTGCAGCACGGAAGGTTTAGGAACCTGCCTCTGGCCAGCTTGTGTCCACGAGTGCAAGGGCTGCGCCTTCCTTTCGGAAGCAGCCAGAGCATTCTCAGCTGCAGCTGCTTGTGAAGCAGCTCTTGGCTGGACATTTGAAATTGGCTCCCCTGAGTACATGAGCCCGGTGCCCAGCTGCTTGCTTCTTCGCCTTCTGTGCTCTGGACAGAAGTGAAGCCCAGCCGTGGCTTGGAGCTTTGCCGCTCTTCAGCGTGAACGCTGCACGCAGCCACAGCGTGTGCCTGTGCAGGGATTTTCCTTCAGCTCGACGCACTACAAGCATTTTCTTGCTCTTTCACCGAGTCCAAGCTGTCCGTGGAGCTCTCGCTCAGCGAAATGCGTTTGGAGAGAAACACTCGCTGCAGTAGCTTTTCGCTGCGCAAGGCTTTCAACACAGCACCCCAATTCGGGCAAGGAGCAGGAGAAAGGAAGAGCATCTTTTCGTCCTGCCACGTTCTTCTGGGCGACACGCCTATCCGCCTCTTGGCTCCCTGCAAGGCTGTAAGCTTGGCGGGGGTACTTGGAAGTGAGAAGGCAGGTGCAGAGAGCACCGCGATCTGCCGGCGCTGTTGCAGGCTGGAAAGGAAAGAGGGCTACCACTAGGATGTGCTGCAAATACAGGTTTCCACGCGCCGAGGGGAAGCTCCGGGGAAGCTCGTTGACCTACAACTGTTCTCTGGGCGAGACGTAGCTGAGAAGCTTTCCCTTCAGCTTCAGGCTGCAAGGCAGAGCGAATGTGCTGCTCCCTAGCGCTGAGCGAGAAAGTGCAGAGCCCAGGCGTGTTTGGGCAGAGGCAGCAGCCTGGAGCATTTCTCTGCCGGCACCGCGCTCTCTGGGCGACAAGTAGACACCGCTTCCACTCCGGCACAACGAAGGCGCAGAGCACGGAGCTGCTATATGCGCATGGCACAGGCTGCAAGAGGAAGCGTGGCTGCCTCTCGCTTGTGTGCGGATTCGCGTTAGCACTTGAAACCAGAAAGTTCAACCCGCGGCTACTTGCGCTGCTACCTATTTCTCTTCCAGCTTTCCCTGGAAAGCATTGTGCCCAAGTTTACGCTTGGAGATGCAGAGATGACAGTGGTAGATGCAGCGGGGACTGGAAATAGAGAGTGCAGCGGAGAGTTTCTGCTGCTTTGACGTGAGGCAAGGGGAAATGAAAGTGCAGCCCAGCAGAGGCTTTGACTGCTGGAGCCTTTTTCTTTGGCAGCAGCTGCTGCAAGCGGGCAAGGGAGCTGCGAGAGTGAAGAAGGGGACGGTCGGTCTATGGGAGAAGGAAGCTGCCGAGGCGCAGTGTGTTGTGCTCAGTTTCAAGGCTGCCTGGAGGAGGGGGGTGCTTGAAGAACGCCTTCTTTCTGGACGCGTCCTTCTGCCTGGGCTCCAGCTGCATGCACTCTGCAGCACGGAAGGTTTAGGAACCTGCCTCTGGCCAGCTTGTGTCCACGAGTGCAAGGGCTGCGCCTTCCTTTCGGAAGCAGCCAGAGCATTCTCAGCTGCAGCTGCTTGTGAAGCAGCTCTTGGCCGGCCATTTGAAATTGGCTCCCCTGAGTACATGAGCCCGGTGCCCAGCTGCTTGCTTCTTCGCCTTCTGTGCTCTGGACAGAAGTGAAGCCCAGCCGTGGCTTGGAGCTTTGCCGCTCTTCAGCGTGAACGCTGCACGCAGCCACAGCGTGTGCCTGTGCAGGGATTTTCCTTCAGCTCGACGCACTACAAGCATTTTCTTGCTCTTTCACCGAGTCCAAGCTGTCCGTGGAGCTCTCGCTCAGCGAAATGCGTTTGGAGAGAAACACTCGCTGCAGTAGCTTTTCGCTGCGCAAGGCTTTCAACACAGCACCCCAATTCGGGCAAGGAGCAGGAGAAAGGAAGAGCATCTTTTCGTCCTGCCACGTTCTTCTGGGCGACACGCCTATCCGCCTCTTGGCTCCCTGCAAGGCTGTAAGCTTGGCGGGGGTACTTGGAAGTGAGAAGGCAGGTGCAGAGAGCACCGCGATCTGCCGGCGCTGTTGCAGGCTGGAAAGGAAAGAGGGCTACCACTAGGATGTGCTGCAAATACAGGTTTCCACGCGCCGAGGGGAAGCTCCGGGGAAGCTCGTTGACCTACAACTGTTCTCTGGGCGAGACGTAGCTGAGAAGCTTTCCCTTCAGCTTCAGGCTGCAAGGCAGAGCGAATGTGCTGCTCCCTAGCGCTGAGCGAGAAAGTGCAGAGCCCAGGCGTGTTTGGGCAGAGGCAGCAGCCTGGAGCATTTCTCTGCCGGCACCGCGCTCTCTGGGCGACAAGTAGACACCGCTTCCACTCCGGCACAACGAAGGCGCAGAGCACGGAGCTGCTATATGCGCATGGCACAGGCTGCAAGAGGAAGCGTGGCTGCCTCTCGCTTGTGTGCGGATTCGCGTTAGCACTTGAAACCAGAAAGTTCAACCCGCGGCTACTTGCGCTGCTACCTATTTCTCTTCCAGCTTTCCCTGGAAAGCATTGTGCCCAAGTTTACGCTTGGAGATGCAGAGATGACAGTGGTAGATGCAGCGGGGACTGGAAATAGAGAGTGCAGCGGAGAGTTTCTGCTGCTTTGACGTGAGGCAAGGGGAAATGAAAGTGCAGCCCAGCAGAGGCTTTGACTGCTGGAGCCTTTTTCTTTGGCAGCAGCTGCTGCAAGCGGGCAAGGGAGCTGCGAGAGTGAAGAAGGGGACGGTCGGTCTATGGGAGAAGGAAGCTGCCGAGGCGCAGTGTGTTGTGCTCAGTTTCAAGGCTGCCTGGAGGAGGGGGGTGCTTGAAGAACGCCTTCTTTCTGGACGCCTCCTTCTGCCTGGGCTCCAGCTGCATGCACTCTGCAGCACGGAAGGTTTAGGAACCTGCCTCTGGCCAGCTTGTGTCCACGAGTGCAAGGGCTGCGCCTTCCTTTCGGAAGCAGCCAGAGCATTCTCAGCTGCAGCTGCTTGTGAAGCAGCTCTTGGCCGGCCATTTGAAATTGGCTCCCCTGAGTACATGAGCCCGGTGCCCAGCTGCTTGCTTCTTCGCCTTCTGTGCTCTGGACAGAAGTGAAGCCCAGCCGTGGCTTGGAGCTTTGCCGCTCTTCAGCGTGAACGCTGCACGCAGCCACAGCGTGTGCCTGTGCAGGGATTTTCCTTCAGCTCGACGCACTACAAGCATTTTCTTGCTCTTTCACCGAGTCCAAGCTGTCCGTGGAGCTCTCGCTCAGCGAAATGCGTTTGGAGAGAAACACTCGCTGCAGTAGCTTTTCGCTGCGCAAGGCTTTCAACACAGCACCCCAATTCGGGCAAGGAGCAGGAGAAAGGAAGAGCATCTTTTCGTCCTGCCACGTTCTTCTGGGCGACACGCCTATCCGCCTCTTGGCTCCCTGCAAGGCTGTAAGCTTGGCGGGGGTACTTGGAAGTGAGAAGGCAGGTGCAGAGAGCACCGCGATCTGCCGGCGCTGTTGCAGGCTGGAAAGGAAAGAGGGCTACCACTAGGATGTGCTGCAAATACAGGTTTCCACGCGCCGAGGGGAAGCTCCGGGGAAGCTCGTTGACCTACAACTGTTCTCTGGGCGAGACGTAGCTGAGAAGCTTTCCCTTCAGCTTCAGGCTGCAAGGCAGAGCGAATGTGCTGCTCCCTAGCGCTGAGCGAGAAAGTGCAGAGCCCAGGCGTGTTTGGGCAGAGGCAGCAGCCTGGAGCATTTCTCTGCCGGCACCGCGCTCTCTGGGCGACAAGTAGACACCGCTTCCACTCCGGCACAACGAAGGCGCAGAGCACGGAGCTGCTATATGCGCATGGCACAGGCTGCAAGAGGAAGCGTGGCTGCCTCTCGCTTGTGTGCGGATTCGCGTTAGCACTTGAAACCAGAAAGTTCAACCCGCGGCTACTTGCGCTGCTACCTATTTCTCTTCCAGCTTTCCCTGGAAAGCATTGTGCCCAAGTTTACGCTTGGAGATGCAGAGATGACAGTGGTAGATGCAGCGGGGACTGGAAATAGAGAGTGCAGCGGAGAGTTTCTGCTGCTTTGACGTGAGGCAAGGGGAAATGAAAGTGCAGCCCAGCAGAGGCTTTGACTGCTGGAGCCTTTTTCTTTGGCAGCAGCTGCTGCAAGCGGGCAAGGGAGCTGCGAGAGTGAAGAAGGGGACGGTCGGTCTATGGGAGAAGGAAGCTGCCGAGGCGCAGTGTGTTGTGCTCAGTTTCAAGGCTGCCTGGAGGAGGGGGGTGCTTGAAGAACGCCTTCTTTCTGGACGCCTCCTTCTGCCTGGGCTCCAGCTGCATGCACTCTGCAGCACGGAAGGTTTAGGAACCTGCCTCTGGCCAGCTTGTGTCCACGAGTGCAAGGGCTGCGCCTTCCTTTCGGAAGCAGCCAGAGCATTCTCAGCTGCAGCTGCTTGTGAAGCAGCTCTTGGCCGGCCATTTGAAATTGGCTCCCCTGAGTACATGAGCCCGGTGCCCAGCTGCTTGCTTCTTCGCCTTCTGTGCTCTGGACAGAAGTGAAGCCCAGCCGTGGCTTGGAGCTTTGCCGCTCTTCAGCGTGAACGCTGCACGCAGCCACAGCGTGTGCCTGTGCAGGGATTTTCCTTCAGCTCGACGCACTACAAGCATTTTCTTGCTCTTTCACCGAGTCCAAGCTGTCCGTGGAGCTCTCGCTCAGCGAAATGCGTTTGGAGAGAAACACTCGCTGCAGTAGCTTTTCGCTGCGCAAGGCTTTCAACACAGCACCCCAATTCGGGCAAGGAGCAGGAGAAAGGAAGAGCATCTTTTCGTCCTGCCACGTTCTTCTGGGCGACACGCCTATCCGCCTCTTGGCTCCCTGCAAGGCTGTAAGCTTGGCGGGGGTACTTGGAAGTGAGAAGGCAGGTGCAGAGAGCACCGCGATCTGCCGGCGCTGTTGCAGGCTGGAAAGGAAAGAGGGCTACCACTAGGATGTGCTGCAAATACAGGTTTCCACGCGCCGAGGGGAAGCTCCGGGGAAGCTCGTTGACCTACAACTGTTCTCTGGGCGAGACGTAGCTGAGAAGCTTTCCCTTCAGCTTCAGGCTGCAAGGCAGAGCGAATGTGCTGCTCCCTAGCGCTGAGCGAGAAAGTGCAGAGCCCAGGCGTGTTTGGGCAGAGGCAGCAGCCTGGAGCATTTCTCTGCCGGCACCGCGCTCTCTGGGCGACAAGTAGACACCGCTTCCACTCCGGCACAACGAAGGCGCAGAGCACGGAGCTGCTATATGCGCATGGCACAGGCTGCAAGAGGAAGCGTGGCTGCCTCTCGCTTGTGTGCGGATTCGCGTTAGCACTTGAAACCAGAAAGTTCAACCCGCGGCTACTTGCGCTGCTACCTATTTCTCTTCCAGCTTTCCCTGGAAAGCATTGTGCCCAAGTTTACGCTTGGAGATGCAGAGATGACAGTGGTAGATGCAGCGGGGACTGGAAATAGAGAGTGCAGCGGAGAGTTTCTGCTGCTTTGACGTGAGGCAAGGGGAAATGAAAGTGCAGCCCAGCAGAGGCTTTGACTGCTGGAGCCTTTTTCTTTGGCAGCAGCTGCTGCAAGCGGGCAAGGGAGCTGCGAGAGTGAAGAAGGGGACGGTCGGTCTATGGGAGAAGGAAGCTGCCGAGGCGCAGTGTGTTGTGCTCAGTTTCAAGGCTGCCTGGAGGAGGGGGGTGCTTGAAGAACGCCTTCTTTCTGGACGCGTCCTTCTGCCTGGGCTCCAGCTGCATGCACTCTGCAGCACGGAAGGTTTAGGAACCTGCCTCTGGCCAGCTTGTGTCCACGAGTGCAAGGGCTGCGCCTTCCTTTCGGAAGCAGCCAGAGCATTCTCAGCTGCAGCTGCTTGTGAAGCAGCTCTTGGCCGGCCATTTGAAATTGGCTCCCCTGAGTACATGAGCCCGGTGCCCAGCTGCTTGCTTCTTCGCCTTCTGTGCTCTGCACAGAAGTGAAGCCCAGCCGTGGCTTGGAGCTTTGCCGCTCTTCAGCGTGAACGCTGCACGCAGCCACAGCGTGTGCCTGTGCAGGGATTTTCCTTCAGCTCGACGCACTACAAGCATTTTCTTGCTCTTTCACCGAGTCCAAGCTGTCCGTGGAGCTCTCGCTCAGCGAAATGCGTTTGGAGAGAAACACTCGCTGCAGTAGCTTTTCGCTGCGCAAGGCTTTCAACACAGCACCCCAATTCGGGCAAGGAGCAGGAGAAAGGAAGAGCATCTTTTCGTCCTGCCACGTTCTTCTGGGCGACACGCCTATCCGCCTCTTGGCTCCCTGCAAGGCTGTAAGCTTGGCGGGGGTACTTGGAAGTGAGAAGGCAGGTGCAGAGAGCACCGCGATCTGCCGGCGCTGTTGCAGGCTGGAAAGGAAAGAGGGCTACCACTAGGATGTGCTGCAAATACAGGTTTCCACGCGCCGAGGGGAAGCTCCGGGGAAGCTCGTTGACCTACAACTGTTCTCTGGGCGAGACGTAGCTGAGAAGCTTTCCCTTCAGCTTCAGGCTGCAAGGCAGAGCGAATGTGCTGCTCCCTAGCGCTGAGCGAGAAAGTGCAGAGCCCAGGCGTGTTTGGGCAGAGGCAGCAGCCTGGAGCATTTCTCTGCCGGCACCGCGCTCTCTGGGCGACAAGTAGACACCGCTTCCACTCCGGCACAACGAAGGCGCAGAGCACGGAGCTGCTATATGCGCATGGCACAGGCTGCAAGAGGAAGCGTGGCTGCCTCTCGCTTGTGTGCGGATTCGCGTTAGCACTTGAAACCAGAAAGTTCAACCCGCGGCTACTTGCGCTGCTACCTATTTCTCTTCCAGCTTTCCCTGGAAAGCATTGTGCCCAAGTTTACGCTTGGAGATGCAGAGATGACAGTGGTAGATGCAGCGGGGACTGGAAATAGAGAGTGCAGCGGAGAGTTTCTGCTGCTTTGACGTGAGGCAAGGGGAAATGAAAGTGCAGCCCAGCAGAGGCTTTGACTGCTGGAGCCTTTTTCTTTGGCAGCAGCTGCTGCAAGCGGGCAAGGGAGCTGCGAGAGTGAAGAAGGGGACGGTCGGTCTATGGGAGAAGGAAGCTGCCGAGGCGCAGTGTGTTGTGCTCAGTTTCAAGGCTGCCTGGAGGAGGGGGGTGCTTGAAGAACGCCTTCTTTCTGGACGCCTCCTTCTGCCTGGGCTCCAGCTGCATGCACTCTGCAGCACGGAAGGTTTAGGAACCTGCCTCTGGCCAGCTTGTGTCCACGAGTGCAAGGGCTGCGCCTTCCTTTCGGAAGCAGCCAGAGCATTCTCAGCTGCAGCTGCTTGTGAAGCAGCTCTTGGCCGGCCATTTGAAATTGGCTCCCCTGAGTACATGAGCCCGGTGCCCAGCTGCTTGCTTCTTCGCCTTCTGTGCTCTGGACAGAAGTGAAGCCCAGCCGTGGCTTGGAGCTTTGCCGCTCTTCAGCGTGAACGCTGCACGCAGCCACAGCGTGTGCCTGTGCAGGGATTTTCCTTCAGCTCGACGCACTACAAGCATTTTCTTGCTCTTTCACCGAGTCCAAGCTGTCCGTGGAGCTCTCGCTCAGCGAAATGCGTTTGGAGAGAAACACTCGCTGCAGTAGCTTTTCGCTGCGCAAGGCTTTCAACACAGCACCCCAATTCGGGCAAGGAGCAGGAGAAAGGAAGAGCATCTTTTCGTCCTGCCACGTTCTTCTGGGCGACACGCCTATCCGCCTCTTGGCTCCCTGCAAGGCTGTAAGCTTGGCGGGGGTACTTGGAAGTGAGAAGGCAGGTGCAGAGAGCACCGCGATCTGCCGGCGCTGTTGCAGGCTGGAAAGGAAAGAGGGCTACCACTAGGATGTGCTGCAAATACAGGTTTCCACGCGCCGAGGGGAAGCTCCGGGGAAGCTCGTTGACCTACAACTGTTCTCTGGGCGAGACGTAGCTGAGAAGCTTTCCCTTCAGCTTCAGGCTGCAAGGCAGAGCGAATGTGCTGCTCCCTAGCGCTGAGCGAGAAAGTGCAGAGCCCAGGCGTGTTTGGGCAGAGGCAGCAGGCTGGAGCATTTCTCTGCCGGCACCGCGCTCTCTGGGCGACAAGTAGACACCGCTTCCACTCCGGCACAACGAAGGCGCAGAGCACGGAGCTGCTATATGCGCATGGCACAGGCTGCAAGAGGAAGCGTGGCTGCCTCTCGCTTGTGTGCGGATTCGCGTTAGCACTTGAAACCAGAAAGTTCAACCCGCGGCTACTTGCGCTGCTACCTATTTCTCTTCCAGCTTTCCCTGGAAAGCATTGTGCCCAAGTTTACGCTTGGAGATGCAGAGATGACAGTGGTAGATGCAGCGGGGACTGGAAATAGAGAGTGCAGCGGAGAGTTTCTGCTGCTTTGACGTGAGGCAAGGGGAAATGAAAGTGCAGCCCAGCAGAGGCTTTGACTGCTGGAGCCTTTTTCTTTGGCAGCAGCTGCTGCAAGCGGGCAAGGGAGCTGCGAGAGTGAAGAAGGGGACGGTCGGTCTATGGGAGAAGGAAGCTGCCGAGGCGCAGTGTGTTGTGCTCAGTTTCAAGGCTGCCTGGAGGAGGGGGGTGCTTGAAGAACGCCTTCTTTCTGGACGCCTCCTTCTGCCTGGGCTCCAGCTGCATGCACTCTGCAGCACGGAAGGTTTAGGAACCTGCCTCTGGCCAGCTTGTGTCCACGAGTGCAAGGGCTGCGCCTTCCTTTCGGAAGCAGCCAGAGCATTCTCAGCTGCAGCTGCTTGTGAAGCAGCTCTTGGCCGGCCATTTGAAATTGGCTCCCCTGAGTACATGAGCCCGGTGCCCAGCTGCTTGCTTCTTCGCCTTCTGTGCTCTGGACAGAAGTGAAGCCCAGCCGTGGCTTGGAGCTTTGCCGCTCTTCAGCGTGAACGCTGCACGCAGCCACAGTGTGTGCCTGTGCAGGGATTTTCCTTCAGCTCGACGCACTACAAGCATTTTCTTGCTCTTTCACCGAGTCCAAGCTGTCCGTGGAGCTCTCGCTCAGCGAAATGCGTTTGGAGAGAAACACTCGCTGCAGTAGCTTTTCGCTGCGCAAGGCTTTCAACACAGCACCCCAATTCGGGCAAGGAGCAGGAGAAAGGAAGAGCATCTTTTCGTCCTGCCACGTTCTTCTGGGCGACACGCCTATCCGCCTCTTGGCTCCCTGCAAGGCTGTAAGCTTGGCGGGGGTACTTGGAAGTGAGAAGGCAGGTGCAGAGAGCACCGCGATCTGCCGGCGCTGTTGCAGGCTGGAAAGGAAAGAGGGCTACCACTAGGATGTGCTGCAAATACAGGTTTCCACGCGCCGAGGGGAAGCTCCGGGGAAGCTCGTTGACCTACAACTGTTCTCTGGGCGAGACGTAGCTGAGAAGCTTTCCCTTCAGCTTCAGGCTGCAAGGCAGAGCGAATGTGCTGCTCCCTAGCGCTGAGCGAGAAAGTGCAGAGCCCAGGCGTGTTTGGGCAGAGGCAGCAGCCTGGAGCATTTCTCTGCCGGCACCGCGCTCTCTGGGCGACAAGTAGACACCGCTTCCACTCCGGCACAACGAAGGCGCAGAGCACGGAGCTGCTATATGCGCATGGCACAGGCTGCAAGAGGAAGCGTGGCTGCCTCTCGCTTGTGTGCGGATTCGCGTTAGCACTTGAAACCAGAAAGTTCAACCCGCGGCTACTTGCGCTGCTACCTATTTCTCTTCCAGCTTTCCCTGGAAAGCATTGTGCCCAAGTTTACGCTTGGAGATGCAGAGATGACAGTGGTAGATGCAGCGGGGACTGGAAATAGAGAGTGCAGCGGAGAGTTTCTGCTGCTTTGACGTGAGGCAAGGGGAAATGAAAGTGCAGCCCAGCAGAGGCTTTGACTGCTGGAGCCTTTTTCTTTGGCAGCAGCTGCTGCAAGCGGGCAAGGGAGCTGCGAGAGTGAAGAAGGGGACGGTCGGTCTATGGGAGAAGGAAGCTGCCGAGGCGCAGTGTGTTGTGCTCAGTTTCAAGGCTGCCTGGAGGAGGGGGGTGCTTGAAGAACGCCTTCTTTCTGGACGCCTCCTTCTGCCTGGGCTCCAGCTGCATGCACTCTGCAGCACGGAAGGTTTAGGAACCTGCCTCTGGCCAGCTTGTGTCCACGAGTGCAAGGGCTGCGCCTTCCTTTCGGAAGCAGCCAGAGCATTCTCAGCTGCAGCTGCTTGTGAAGCAGCTCTTGGCCGGCCATTTGAAATTGGCTCCCCTGAGTACATGAGCCCGGTGCCCAGCTGCTTGCTTCTTCGCCTTCTGTGCTCTGGACAGAAGTGAAGCCCAGCCGTGGCTTGGAGCTTTGCCGCTCTTCAGCGTGAACGCTGCACGCAGCCACAGTGTGTGCCTGTGCAGGGATTTTCCTTCAGCTCGACGCACTACAAGCATTTTCTTGCTCTTTCACCGAGTCCAAGCTGTCCGTGGAGCTCTCGCTCAGCGAAATGCGTTTGGAGAGAAACACTCGCTGCAGTAGCTTTTCGCTGCGCAAGGCTTTCAACACAGCACCCCAATTCGGGCAAGGAGCAGGAGAAAGGAAGAGCATCTTTTCGTCCTGCCACGTTCTTCTGGGCGACACGCCTATCCGCCTCTTGGCTCCCTGCAAGGCTGTAAGCTTGGCGGGGGTACTTGGAAGTGAGAAGGCAGGTGCAGAGAGCACCGCGATCTGCCGGCGCTGTTGCAGGCTGGAAAGGAAAGAGGGCTACCACTAGGATGTGCTGCAAATACAGGTTTCCACGCGCCGAGGGGAAGCTCCGGGGAAGCTCGTTGACCTACAACTGTTCTCTGGGCGAGACGTAGCTGAGAAGCTTTCCCTTCAGCTTCAGGCTGCAAGGCAGAGCGAATGTGCTGCTCCCTAGCGCTGAGCGAGAAAGTGCAGAGCCCAGGCGTGTTTGGGCAGAGGCAGCAGCCTGGAGCATTTCTCTGCCGGCACCGCGCTCTCTGGGCGACAAGTAGACACCGCTTCCACTCCGGCACAACGAAGGCGCAGAGCACGGAGCTGCTATATGCGCATGGCACAGGCTGCAAGAGGAAGCGTGGCTGCCTCTCGCTTGTGTGCGGATTCGCGTTAGCACTTGAAACCAGAAAGTTCAACCCGCGGCTACTTGCGCTGCTACCTATTTCTCTTCCAGCTTTCCCTGGAAAGCATTGTGCCCAAGTTTACGCTTGGAGATGCAGAGATGACAGTGGTAGATGCAGCGGGGACTGGAAATAGAGAGTGCAGCGGAGAGTTTCTGCTGCTTTGACGTGAGGCAAGGGGAAATGAAAGTGCAGCCCAGCAGAGGCTTTGACTGCTGGAGCCTTTTTCTTTGGCAGCAGCTGCTGCAAGCGGGCAAGGGAGCTGCGAGAGTGAAGAAGGGGACGGTCGGTCTATGGGAGAAGGAAGCTGCCGAGGCGCAGTGTGTTGTGCTCAGTTTCAAGGCTGCCTGGAGGAGGGGGGTGCTTGAAGAACGCCTTCTTTCTGGACGCCTCCTTCTGCCTGGGCTCCAGCTGCATGCACTCTGCAGCACGGAAGGTTTAGGAACCTGCCTCTGGCCAGCTTGTGTCCACGAGTGCAAGGGCTGCGCCTTCCTTTCGGAAGCAGCCAGAGCATTCTCAGCTGCAGCTGCTTGTGAAGCAGCTCTTGGCCGGCCATTTGAAATTGGCTCCCCTGAGTACATGAGCCCGGTGCCCAGCTGCTTGCTTCTTCGCCTTCTGTGCTCTGGACAGAAGTGAAGCCCAGCCGTGGCTTGGAGCTTTGCCGCTCTTCAGCGTGAACGCTGCACGCAGCCACAGTGTGTGCCTGTGCAGGGATTTTCCTTCAGCTCGACGCACTACAAGCATTTTCTTGCTCTTTCACCGAGTCCAAGCTGTCCGTGGAGCTCTCGCTCAGCGAAATGCGTTTGGAGAGAAACACTCGCTGCAGTAGCTTTTCGCTGCGCAAGGCTTTCAACACAGCACCCCAATTCGGGCAAGGAGCAGGAGAAAGGAAGAGCATCTTTTCGTCCTGCCACGTTCTTCTGGGCGACACGCCTATCCGCCTCTTGGCTCCCTGCAAGGCTGTAAGCTTGGCGGGGGTACTTGGAAGTGAGAAGGCAGGTGCAGAGAGCACCGCGATCTGCCGGCGCTGTTGCAGGCTGGAAAGGAAAGAGGGCTACCACTAGGATGTGCTGCAAATACAGGTTTCCACGCGCCGAGGGGAAGCTCCGGGGAAGCTCGTTGACCTACAACTGTTCTCTGGGCGAGACGTAGCTGAGAAGCTTTCCCTTCAGCTTCAGGCTGCAAGGCAGAGCGAATGTGCTGCTCCCTAGCGCTGAGCGAGAAAGTGCAGAGCCCAGGCGTGTTTGGGCAGAGGCAGCAGCCTGGAGCATTTCTCTGCCGGCACCGCGCTCTCTGGGCGACAAGTAGACACCGCTTCCACTCCGGCACAACGAAGGCGCAGAGCACGGAGCTGCTATATGCGCATGGCACAGGCTGCAAGAGGAAGCGTGGCTGCCTCTCGCTTGTGTGCGGATTCGCGTTAGCACTTGAAACCAGAAAGTTCAACCCGCGGCTACTTGCGCTGCTACCTATTTCTCTTCCAGCTTTCCCTGGAAAGCATTGTGCCCAAGTTTACGCTTGGAGATGCAGAGATGACAGTGGTAGATGCAGCGGGGACTGGAAATAGAGAGTGCAGCGGAGAGTTTCTGCTGCTTTGACGTGAGGCAAGGGGAAATGAAAGTGCAGCCCAGCAGAGGCTTTGACTGCTGGAGCCTTTTTCTTTGGCAGCAGCTGCTGCAAGCGGGCAAGGGAGCTGCGAGAGTGAAGAAGGGGACGGTCGGTCTATGGGAGAAGGAAGCTGCCGAGGCGCAGTGTGTTGTGCTCAGTTTCAAGGCTGCCTGGAGGAGGGGGGTGCTTGAAGAACGCCTTCTTTCTGGACGCCTCCTTCTGCCTGGGCTCCAGCTGCATGCACTCTGCAGCACGGAAGGTTTAGGAACCTGCCTCTGGCCAGCTTGTGTCCACGAGTGCAAGGGCTGCGCCTTCCTTTCGGAAGCAGCCAGAGCATTCTCAGCTGCAGCTGCTTGTGAAGCAGCTCTTGGCCGGCCATTTGAAATTGGCTCCCCTGAGTACATGAGCCCGGTGCCCAGCTGCTTGCTTCTTCGCCTTCTGTGCTCTGCACAGAAGTGAAGCCCAGCCGTGGCTTGGAGCTTTGCCGCTCTTCAGCGTGAACGCTGCACGCAGCCACAGCGTGTGCCTGTGCAGGGATTTTCCTTCAGCTCGACGCACTACAAGCATTTTCTTGCTCTTTCACCGAGTCCAAGCTGTCCGTGGAGCTCTCGCTCAGCGAAATGCGTTTGGAGAGAAACACTCGCTGCAGTAGCTTTTCGCTGCGCAAGGCTTTCAACACAGCACCCCAATTCGGGCAAGGAGCAGGAGAAAGGAAGAGCATCTTTTCGTCCTGCCACGTTCTTCTGGGCGACACGCCTATCCGCCTCTTGGCTCCCTGCAAGGCTGTAAGCTTGGCGGGGGTACTTGGAAGTGAGAAGGCAGGTGCAGAGAGCACCGCGATCTGCCGGCGCTGTTGCAGGCTGGAAAGGAAAGAGGGCTACCACTAGGATGTGCTGCAAATACAGGTTTCCACGCGCCGAGGGGAAGCTCCGGGGAAGCTCGTTGACCTACAACTGTTCTCTGGGCGAGACGTAGCTGAGAAGCTTTCCCTTCAGCTTCAGGCTGCAAGGCAGAGCGAATGTGCTGCTCCCTAGCGCTGAGCGAGAAAGTGCAGAGCCCAGGCGTGTTTGGGCAGAGGCAGCAGCCTGGAGCATTTCTCTGCCGGCACCGCGCTCTCTGGGCGACAAGTAGACACCGCTTCCACTCCGGCACAACGAAGGCGCAGAGCACGGAGCTGCTATATGCGCATGGCACAGGCTGCAAGAGGAAGCGTGGCTGCCTCTCGCTTGTGTGCGGATTCGCGTTAGCACTTGAAACCAGAAAGTTCAACCCGCGGCTACTTGCGCTGCTACCTATTTCTCTTCCAGCTTTCCCTGGAAAGCATTGTGCCCAAGTTTACGCTTGGAGATGCAGAGATGACAGTGGTAGATGCAGCGGGGACTGGAAATAGAGAGTGCAGCGGAGAGTTTCTGCTGCTTTGACGTGAGGCAAGGGGAAATGAAAGTGCAGCCCAGCAGAGGCTTTGACTGCTGGAGCCTTTTTCTTTGGCAGCAGCTGCTGCAAGCGGGCAAGGGAGCTGCGAGAGTGAAGAAGGGGACGGTCGGTCTATGGGAGAAGGAAGCTGCCGAGGCGCAGTGTGTTGTGCTCAGTTTCAAGGCTGCCTGGAGGAGGGGGGTGCTTGAAGAACGCCTTCTTTCTGGACGCCTCCTTCTGCCTGGGCTCCAGCTGCATGCACTCTGCAGCACGGAAGGTTTAGGAACCTGCCTCTGGCCAGCTTGTGTCCACGAGTGCAAGGGCTGCGCCTTCCTTTCGGAAGCAGCCAGAGCATTCTCAGCTGCAGCTGCTTGTGAAGCAGCTCTTGGCTGGACATTTGAAATTGGCTCCCCTGAGTACATGAGCCCGGTGCCCAGCTGCTTGCTTCTTCGCCTTCTGTGCTCTGGACAGAAGTGAAGCCCAGCCGTGGCTTGGAGCTTTGCCGCTCTTCAGCGTGAACGCTGCACGCAGCCACAGCGTGTGCCTGTGCAGGGATTTTCCTTCAGCTCGACGCACTACAAGCATTTTCTTGCTCTTTCACCGAGTCCAAGCTGTCCGTGGAGCTCTCGCTCAGCGAAATGCGTTTGGAGAGAAACACTCGCTGCAGTAGCTTTTCGCTGCGCAAGGCTTTCAACACAGCACCCCAATTCGGGCAAGGAGCAGGAGAAAGGAAGAGCATCTTTTCGTCCTGCCACGTTCTTCTGGGCGACACGCCTATCCGCCTCTTGGCTCCCTGCAAGGCTGTAAGCTTGGCGGGGGTACTTGGAAGTGAGAAGGCAGGTGCAGAGAGCACCGCGATCTGCCGGCGCTGTTGCAGGCTGGAAAGGAAAGAGGGCTACCACTAGGATGTGCTGCAAATACAGGTTTCCACGCGCCGAGGGGAAGCTCCGGGGAAGCTCGTTGACCTACAACTGTTCTCTGGGCGAGACGTAGCTGAGAAGCTTTCCCTTCAGCTTCAGGCTGCAAGGCAGAGCGAATGTGCTGCTCCCTAGCGCTGAGCGAGAAAGTGCAGAGCCCAGGCGTGTTTGGGCAGAGGCAGCAGGCTGGAGCATTTCTCTGCCGGCACCGCGCTCTCTGGGCGACAAGTAGACACCGCTTCCACTCCGGCACAACGAAGGCGCAGAGCACGGAGCTGCTATATGCGCATGGCACAGGCTGCAAGAGGAAGCGTGGCTGCCTCTCGCTTGTGTGCGGATTCGCGTTAGCACTTGAAACCAGAAAGTTCAACCCGCGGCTACTTGCGCTGCTACCTATTTCTCTTCCAGCTTTCCCTGGAAAGCATTGTGCCCAAGTTTACGCTTGGAGATGCAGAGATGACAGTGGTAGATGCAGCGGGGACTGGAAATAGAGAGTGCAGCGGAGAGTTTCTGCTGCTTTGACGTGAGGCAAGGGGAAATGAAAGTGCAGCCCAGCAGAGGCTTTGACTGCTGGAGCCTTTTTCTTTGGCAGCAGCTGCTGCAAGCGGGCAAGGGAGCTGCGAGAGTGAAGAAGGGGACGGTCGGTCTATGGGAGAAGGAAGCTGCCGAGGCGCAGTGTGTTGTGCTCAGTTTCAAGGCTGCCTGGAGGAGGGGGGTGCTTGAAGAACGCCTTCTTTCTGGACGCCTCCTTCTGCCTGGGCTCCAGCTGCATGCACTCTGCAGCACGGAAGGTTTAGGAACCTGCCTCTGGCCAGCTTGTGTCCACGAGTGCAAGGGCTGCGCCTTCCTTTCGGAAGCAGCCAGAGCATTCTCAGCTGCAGCTGCTTGTGAAGCAGCTCTTGGCCGGCCATTTGAAATTGGCTCCCCTGAGTACATGAGCCCGGTGCCCAGCTGCTTGCTTCTTCGCCTTCTGTGCTCTGCACAGAAGTGAAGCCCAGCCGTGGCTTGGAGCTTTGCCGCTCTTCAGCGTGAACGCTGCACGCAGCCACAGCGTGTGCCTGTGCAGGGATTTTCCTTCAGCTCGACGCACTACAAGCATTTTCTTGCTCTTTCACCGAGTCCAAGCTGTCCGTGGAGCTCTCGCTCAGCGAAATGCGTTTGGAGAGAAACACTCGCTGCAGTAGCTTTTCGCTGCGCAAGGCTTTCAACACAGCACCCCAATTCGGGCAAGGAGCAGGAGAAAGGAAGAGCATCTTTTCGTCCTGCCACGTTCTTCTGGGCGACACGCCTATCCGCCTCTTGGCTCCCTGCAAGGCTGTAAGCTTGGCGGGGGTACTTGGAAGTGAGAAGGCAGGTGCAGAGAGCACCGCGATCTGCCGGCGCTGTTGCAGGCTGGAAAGGAAAGAGGGCTACCACTAGGATGTGCTGCAAATACAGGTTTCCACGCGCCGAGGGGAAGCTCCGGGGAAGCTCGTTGACCTACAACTGTTCTCTGGGCGAGACGTAGCTGAGAAGCTTTCCCTTCAGCTTCAGGCTGCAAGGCAGAGCGAATGTGCTGCTCCCTAGCGCTGAGCGAGAAAGTGCAGAGCCCAGGCGTGTTTGGGCAGAGGCAGCAGCCTGGAGCATTTCTCTGCCGGCACCGCGCTCTCTGGGCGACAAGTAGACACCGCTTCCACTCCGGCACAACGAAGGCGCAGAGCACGGAGCTGCTATATGCGCATGGCACAGGCTGCAAGAGGAAGCGTGGCTGCCTCTCGCTTGTGTGCGGATTCGCGTTAGCACTTGAAACCAGAAAGTTCAACCCGCGGCTACTTGCGCTGCTACCTATTTCTCTTCCAGCTTTCCCTGGAAAGCATTGTGCCCAAGTTTACGCTTGGAGATGCAGAGATGACAGTGGTAGATGCAGCGGGGACTGGAAATAGAGAGTGCAGCGGAGAGTTTCTGCTGCTTTGACGTGAGGCAAGGGGAAATGAAAGTGCAGCCCAGCAGAGGCTTTGACTGCTGGAGCCTTTTTCTTTGGCAGCAGCTGCTGCAAGCGGGCAAGGGAGCTGCGAGAGTGAAGAAGGGGACGGTCGGTCTATGGGAGAAGGAAGCTGCCGAGGCGCAGTGTGTTGTGCTCAGTTTCAAGGCTGCCTGGAGGAGGGGGGTGCTTGAAGAACGCCTTCTTTCTGGACGCCTCCTTCTGCCTGGGCTCCAGCTGCATGCACTCTGCAGCACGGAAGGTTTAGGAACCTGCCTCTGGCCAGCTTGTGTCCACGAGTGCAAGGGCTGCGCCTTCCTTTCGGAAGCAGCCAGAGCATTCTCAGCTGCAGCTGCTTGTGAAGCAGCTCTTGGCCGGCCATTTGAAATTGGCTCCCCTGAGTACATGAGCCCGGTGCCCAGCTGCTTGCTTCTTCGCCTTCTGTGCTCTGGACAGAAGTGAAGCCCAGCCGTGGCTTGGAGCTTTGCCGCTCTTCAGCGTGAACGCTGCACGCAGCCACAGCGTGTGCCTGTGCAGGGATTTTCCTTCAGCTCGACGCACTACAAGCATTTTCTTGCTCTTTCACCGAGTCCAAGCTGTCCGTGGAGCTCTCGCTCAGCGAAATGCGTTTGGAGAGAAACACTCGCTGCAGTAGCTTTTCGCTGCGCAAGGCTTTCAACACAGCACCCCAATTCGGGCAAGGAGCAGGAGAAAGGAAGAGCATCTTTTCGTCCTGCCACGTTCTTCTGGGCGACACGCCTATCCGCCTCTTGGCTCCCTGCAAGGCTGTAAGCTTGGCGGGGGTACTTGGAAGTGAGAAGGCAGGTGCAGAGAGCACCGCGATCTGCCGGCGCTGTTGCAGGCTGGAAAGGAAAGAGGGCTACCACTAGGATGTGCTGCAAATACAGGTTTCCACGCGCCGAGGGGAAGCTCCGGGGAAGCTCGTTGACCTACAACTGTTCTCTGGGCGAGACGTAGCTGAGAAGCTTTCCCTTCAGCTTCAGGCTGCAAGGCAGAGCGAATGTGCTGCTCCCTAGCGCTGAGCGAGAAAGTGCAGAGCCCAGGCGTGTTTGGGCAGAGGCAGCAGCCTGGAGCATTTCTCTGCCGGCACCGCGCTCTCTGGGCGACAAGTAGACACCGCTTCCACTCCGGCACAACGAAGGCGCAGAGCACGGAGCTGCTATATGCGCATGGCACAGGCTGCAAGAGGAAGCGTGGCTGCCTCTCGCTTGTGTGCGGATTCGCGTTAGCACTTGAAACCAGAAAGTTCAACCCGCGGCTACTTGCGCTGCTACCTATTTCTCTTCCAGCTTTCCCTGGAAAGCATTGTGCCCAAGTTTACGCTTGGAGATGCAGAGATGACAGTGGTAGATGCAGCGGGGACTGGAAATAGAGAGTGCAGCGGAGAGTTTCTGCTGCTTTGACGTGAGGCAAGGGGAAATGAAAGTGCAGCCCAGCAGAGGCTTTGACTGCTGGAGCCTTTTTCTTTGGCAGCAGCTGCTGCAAGCGGGCAAGGGAGCTGCGAGAGTGAAGAAGGGGACGGTCGGTCTATGGGAGAAGGAAGCTGCCGAGGCGCAGTGTGTTGTGCTCAGTTTCAAGGCTGCCTGGAGGAGGGGGGTGCTTGAAGAACGCCTTCTTTCTGGACGCGTCCTTCTGCCTGGGCTCCAGCTGCATGCACTCTGCAGCACGGAAGGTTTAGGAACCTGCCTCTGGCCAGCTTGTGTCCACGAGTGCAAGGGCTGCGCCTTCCTTTCGGAAGCAGCCAGAGCATTCTCAGCTGCAGCTGCTTGTGAAGCAGCTCTTGGCCGGCCATTTGAAATTGGCTCCCCTGAGTACATGAGCCCGGTGCCCAGCTGCTTGCTTCTTCGCCTTCTGTGCTCTGGACAGAAGTGAAGCCCAGCCGTGGCTTGGAGCTTTGCCGCTCTTCAGCGTGAACGCTGCACGCAGCCACAGCGTGTGCCTGTGCAGGGATTTTCCTTCAGCTCGACGCACTACAAGCATTTTCTTGCTCTTTCACCGAGTCCAAGCTGTCCGTGGAGCTCTCGCTCAGCGAAATGCGTTTGGAGAGAAACACTCGCTGCAGTAGCTTTTCGCTGCGCAAGGCTTTCAACACAGCACCCCAATTCGGGCAAGGAGCAGGAGAAAGGAAGAGCATCTTTTCGTCCTGCCACGTTCTTCTGGGCGACACGCCTATCCGCCTCTTGGCTCCCTGCAAGGCTGTAAGCTTGGCGGGGGTACTTGGAAGTGAGAAGGCAGGTGCAGAGAGCACCGCGATCTGCCGGCGCTGTTGCAGGCTGGAAAGGAAAGAGGGCTACCACTAGGATGTGCTGCAAATACAGGTTTCCACGCGCCGAGGGGAAGCTCCGGGGAAGCTCGTTGACCTACAACTGTTCTCTGGGCGAGACGTAGCTGAGAAGCTTTCCCTTCAGCTTCAGGCTGCAAGGCAGAGCGAATGTGCTGCTCCCTAGCGCTGAGCGAGAAAGTGCAGAGCCCAGGCGTGTTTGGGCAGAGGCAGCAGGCTGGAGCATTTCTCTGCCGGCACCGCGCTCTCTGGGCGACAAGTAGACACCGCTTCCACTCCGGCACAACGAAGGCGCAGAGCACGGAGCTGCTATATGCGCATGGCACAGGCTGCAAGAGGAAGCGTGGCTGCCTCTCGCTTGTGTGCGGATTCGCGTTAGCACTTGAAACCAGAAAGTTCAACCCGCGGCTACTTGCGCTGCTACCTATTTCTCTTCCAGCTTTCCCTGGAAAGCATTGTGCCCAAGTTTACGCTTGGAGATGCAGAGATGACAGTGGTAGATGCAGCGGGGACTGGAAATAGAGAGTGCAGCGGAGAGTTTCTGCTGCTTTGACGTGAGGCAAGGGGAAATGAAAGTGCAGCCCAGCAGAGGCTTTGACTGCTGGAGCCTTTTTCTTTGGCAGCAGCTGCTGCAAGCGGGCAAGGGAGCTGCGAGAGTGAAGAAGGGGACGGTCGGTCTATGGGAGAAGGAAGCTGCCGAGGCGCAGTGTGTTGTGCTCAGTTTCAAGGCTGCCTGGAGGAGGGGGGTGCTTGAAGAACGCCTTCTTTCTGGACGCCTCCTTCTGCCTGGGCTCCAGCTGCATGCACTCTGCAGCACGGAAGGTTTAGGAACCTGCCTCTGGCCAGCTTGTGTCCACGAGTGCAAGGGCTGCGCCTTCCTTTCGGAAGCAGCCAGAGCATTCTCAGCTGCAGCTGCTTGTGAAGCAGCTCTTGGCCGGCCATTTGAAATTGGCTCCCCTGAGTACATGAGCCCGGTGCCCAGCTGCTTGCTTCTTCGCCTTCTGTGCTCTGGACAGAAGTGAAGCCCAGCCGTGGCTTGGAGCTTTGCCGCTCTTCAGCGTGAACGCTGCACGCAGCCACAGTGTGTGCCTGTGCAGGGATTTTCCTTCAGCTCGACGCACTACAAGCATTTTCTTGCTCTTTCACCGAGTCCAAGCTGTCCGTGGAGCTCTCGCTCAGCGAAATGCGTTTGGAGAGAAACACTCGCTGCAGTAGCTTTTCGCTGCGCAAGGCTTTCAACACAGCACCCCAATTCGGGCAAGGAGCAGGAGAAAGGAAGAGCATCTTTTCGTCCTGCCACGTTCTTCTGGGCGACACGCCTATCCGCCTCTTGGCTCCCTGCAAGGCTGTAAGCTTGGCGGGGGTACTTGGAAGTGAGAAGGCAGGTGCAGAGAGCACCGCGATCTGCCGGCGCTGTTGCAGGCTGGAAAGGAAAGAGGGCTACCACTAGGATGTGCTGCAAATACAGGTTTCCACGCGCCGAGGGGAAGCTCCGGGGAAGCTCGTTGACCTACAACTGTTCTCTGGGCGAGACGTAGCTGAGAAGCTTTCCCTTCAGCTTCAGGCTGCAAGGCAGAGCGAATGTGCTGCTCCCTAGCGCTGAGCGAGAAAGTGCAGAGCCCAGGCGTGTTTGGGCAGAGGCAGCAGCCTGGAGCATTTCTCTGCCGGCACCGCGCTCTCTGGGCGACAAGTAGACACCGCTTCCACTCCGGCACAACGAAGGCGCAGAGCACGGAGCTGCTATATGCGCATGGCACAGGCTGCAAGAGGAAGCGTGGCTGCCTCTCGCTTGTGTGCGGATTCGCGTTAGCACTTGAAACCAGAAAGTTCAACCCGCGGCTACTTGCGCTGCTACCTATTTCTCTTCCAGCTTTCCCTGGAAAGCATTGTGCCCAAGTTTACGCTTGGAGATGCAGAGATGACAGTGGTAGATGCAGCGGGGACTGGAAATAGAGAGTGCAGCGGAGAGTTTCTGCTGCTTTGACGTGAGGCAAGGGGAAATGAAAGTGCAGCCCAGCAGAGGCTTTGACTGCTGGAGCCTTTTTCTTTGGCAGCAGCTGCTGCAAGCGGGCAAGGGAGCTGCGAGAGTGAAGAAGGGGACGGTCGGTCTATGGGAGAAGGAAGCTGCCGAGGCGCAGTGTGTTGTGCTCAGTTTCAAGGCTGCCTGGAGGAGGGGGGTGCTTGAAGAACGCCTTCTTTCTGGACGCCTCCTTCTGCCTGGGCTCCAGCTGCATGCACTCTGCAGCACGGAAGGTTTAGGAACCTGCCTCTGGCCAGCTTGTGTCCACGAGTGCAAGGGCTGCGCCTTCCTTTCGGAAGCAGCCAGAGCATTCTCAGCTGCAGCTGCTTGTGAAGCAGCTCTTGGCCGGCCATTTGAAATTGGCTCCCCTGAGTACATGAGCCCGGTGCCCAGCTGCTTGCTTCTTCGCCTTCTGTGCTCTGGACAGAAGTGAAGCCCAGCCGTGGCTTGGAGCTTTGCCGCTCTTCAGCGTGAACGCTGCACGCAGCCACAGTGTGTGCCTGTGCAGGGATTTTCCTTCAGCTCGACGCACTACAAGCATTTTCTTGCTCTTTCACCGAGTCCAAGCTGTCCGTGGAGCTCTCGCTCAGCGAAATGCGTTTGGAGAGAAACACTCGCTGCAGTAGCTTTTCGCTGCGCAAGGCTTTCAACACAGCACCCCAATTCGGGCAAGGAGCAGGAGAAAGGAAGAGCATCTTTTCGTCCTGCCACGTTCTTCTGGGCGACACGCCTATCCGCCTCTTGGCTCCCTGCAAGGCTGTAAGCTTGGCGGGGGTACTTGGAAGTGAGAAGGCAGGTGCAGAGAGCACCGCGATCTGCCGGCGCTGTTGCAGGCTGGAAAGGAAAGAGGGCTACCACTAGGATGTGCTGCAAATACAGGTTTCCACGCGCCGAGGGGAAGCTCCGGGGAAGCTCGTTGACCTACAACTGTTCTCTGGGCGAGACGTAGCTGAGAAGCTTTCCCTTCAGCTTCAGGCTGCAAGGCAGAGCGAATGTGCTGCTCCCTAGCGCTGAGCGAGAAAGTGCAGAGCCCAGGCGTGTTTGGGCAGAGGCAGCAGCCTGGAGCATTTCTCTGCCGGCACCGCGCTCTCTGGGCGACAAGTAGACACCGCTTCCACTCCGGCACAACGAAGGCGCAGAGCACGGAGCTGCTATATGCGCATGGCACAGGCTGCAAGAGGAAGCGTGGCTGCCTCTCGCTTGTGTGCGGATTCGCGTTAGCACTTGAAACCAGAAAGTTCAACCCGCGGCTACTTGCGCTGCTACCTATTTCTCTTCCAGCTTTCCCTGGAAAGCATTGTGCCCAAGTTTACGCTTGGAGATGCAGAGATGACAGTGGTAGATGCAGCGGGGACTGGAAATAGAGAGTGCAGCGGAGAGTTTCTGCTGCTTTGACGTGAGGCAAGGGGAAATGAAAGTGCAGCCCAGCAGAGGCTTTGACTGCTGGAGCCTTTTTCTTTGGCAGCAGCTGCTGCAAGCGGGCAAGGGAGCTGCGAGAGTGAAGAAGGGGACGGTCGGTCTATGGGAGAAGGAAGCTGCCGAGGCGCAGTGTGTTGTGCTCAGTTTCAAGGCTGCCTGGAGGAGGGGGGTGCTTGAAGAACGCCTTCTTTCTGGACGCCTCCTTCTGCCTGGGCTCCAGCTGCATGCACTCTGCAGCACGGAAGGTTTAGGAACCTGCCTCTGGCCAGCTTGTGTCCACGAGTGCAAGGGCTGCGCCTTCCTTTCGGAAGCAGCCAGAGCATTCTCAGCTGCAGCTGCTTGTGAAGCAGCTCTTGGCCGGCCATTTGAAATTGGCTCCCCTGAGTACATGAGCCCGGTGCCCAGCTGCTTGCTTCTTCGCCTTCTGTGCTCTGGACAGAAGTGAAGCCCAGCCGTGGCTTGGAGCTTTGCCGCTCTTCAGCGTGAACGCTGCACGCAGCCACAGTGTGTGCCTGTGCAGGGATTTTCCTTCAGCTCGACGCACTACAAGCATTTTCTTGCTCTTTCACCGAGTCCAAGCTGTCCGTGGAGCTCTCGCTCAGCGAAATGCGTTTGGAGAGAAACACTCGCTGCAGTAGCTTTTCGCTGCGCAAGGCTTTCAACACAGCACCCCAATTCGGGCAAGGAGCAGGAGAAAGGAAGAGCATCTTTTCGTCCTGCCACGTTCTTCTGGGCGACACGCCTATCCGCCTCTTGGCTCCCTGCAAGGCTGTAAGCTTGGCGGGGGTACTTGGAAGTGAGAAGGCAGGTGCAGAGAGCACCGCGATCTGCCGGCGCTGTTGCAGGCTGGAAAGGAAAGAGGGCTACCACTAGGATGTGCTGCAAATACAGGTTTCCACGCGCCGAGGGGAAGCTCCGGGGAAGCTCGTTGACCTACAACTGTTCTCTGGGCGAGACGTAGCTGAGAAGCTTTCCCTTCAGCTTCAGGCTGCAAGGCAGAGCGAATGTGCTGCTCCCTAGCGCTGAGCGAGAAAGTGCAGAGCCCAGGCGTGTTTGGGCAGAGGCAGCAGCCTGGAGCATTTCTCTGCCGGCACCGCGCTCTCTGGGCGACAAGTAGACACCGCTTCCACTCCGGCACAACGAAGGCGCAGAGCACGGAGCTGCTATATGCGCATGGCACAGGCTGCAAGAGGAAGCGTGGCTGCCTCTCGCTTGTGTGCGGATTCGCGTTAGCACTTGAAACCAGAAAGTTCAACCCGCGGCTACTTGCGCTGCTACCTATTTCTCTTCCAGCTTTCCCTGGAAAGCATTGTGCCCAAGTTTACGCTTGGAGATGCAGAGATGACAGTGGTAGATGCAGCGGGGACTGGAAATAGAGAGTGCAGCGGAGAGTTTCTGCTGCTTTGACGTGAGGCAAGGGGAAATGAAAGTGCAGCCCAGCAGAGGCTTTGACTGCTGGAGCCTTTTTCTTTGGCAGCAGCTGCTGCAAGCGGGCAAGGGAGCTGCGAGAGTGAAGAAGGGGACGGTCGGTCTATGGGAGAAGGAAGCTGCCGAGGCGCAGTGTGTTGTGCTCAGTTTCAAGGCTGCCTGGAGGAGGGGGGTGCTTGAAGAACGCCTTCTTTCTGGACGCCTCCTTCTGCCTGGGCTCCAGCTGCATGCACTCTGCAGCACGGAAGGTTTAGGAACCTGCCTCTGGCCAGCTTGTGTCCACGAGTGCAAGGGCTGCGCCTTCCTTTCGGAAGCAGCCAGAGCATTCTCAGCTGCAGCTGCTTGTGAAGCAGCTCTTGGCCGGCCATTTGAAATTGGCTCCCCTGAGTACATGAGCCCGGTGCCCAGCTGCTTGCTTCTTCGCCTTCTGTGCTCTGGACAGAAGTGAAGCCCAGCCGTGGCTTGGAGCTTTGCCGCTCTTCAGCGTGAACGCTGCACGCAGCCACAGCGTGTGCCTGTGCAGGGATTTTCCTTCAGCTCGACGCACTACAAGCATTTTCTTGCTCTTTCACCGAGTCCAAGCTGTCCGTGGAGCTCTCGCTCAGCGAAATGCGTTTGGAGAGAAACACTCGCTGCAGTAGCTTTTCGCTGCGCAAGGCTTTCAACACAGCACCCCAATTCGGGCAAGGAGCAGGAGAAAGGAAGAGCATCTTTTCGTCCTGCCACGTTCTTCTGGGCGACACGCCTATCCGCCTCTTGGCTCCCTGCAAGGCTGTAAGCTTGGCGGGGGTACTTGGAAGTGAGAAGGCAGGTGCAGAGAGCACCGCGATCTGCCGGCGCTGTTGCAGGCTGGAAAGGAAAGAGGGCTACCACTAGGATGTGCTGCAAATACAGGTTTCCACGCGCCGAGGGGAAGCTCCGGGGAAGCTCGTTGACCTACAACTGTTCTCTGGGCGAGACGTAGCTGAGAAGCTTTCCCTTCAGCTTCAGGCTGCAAGGCAGAGCGAATGTGCTGCTCCCTAGCGCTGAGCGAGAAAGTGCAGAGCCCAGGCGTGTTTGGGCAGAGGCAGCAGCCTGGAGCATTTCTCTGCCGGCACCGCGCTCTCTGGGCGACAAGTAGACACCGCTTCCACTCCGGCACAACGAAGGCGCAGAGCACGGAGCTGCTATATGCGCATGGCACAGGCTGCAAGAGGAAGCGTGGCTGCCTCTCGCTTGTGTGCGGATTCGCGTTAGCACTTGAAACCAGAAAGTTCAACCCGCGGCTACTTGCGCTGCTACCTATTTCTCTTCCAGCTTTCCCTGGAAAGCATTGTGCCCAAGTTTACGCTTGGAGATGCAGAGATGACAGTGGTAGATGCAGCGGGGACTGGAAATAGAGAGTGCAGCGGAGAGTTTCTGCTGCTTTGACGTGAGGCAAGGGGAAATGAAAGTGCAGCCCAGCAGAGGCTTTGACTGCTGGAGCCTTTTTCTTTGGCAGCAGCTGCTGCAAGCGGGCAAGGGAGCTGCGAGAGTGAAGAAGGGGACGGTCGGTCTATGGGAGAAGGAAGCTGCCGAGGCGCAGTGTGTTGTGCTCAGTTTCAAGGCTGCCTGGAGGAGGGGGGTGCTTGAAGAACGCCTTCTTTCTGGACGCCTCCTTCTGCCTGGGCTCCAGCTGCATGCACTCTGCAGCACGGAAGGTTTAGGAACCTGCCTCTGGCCAGCTTGTGTCCACGAGTGCAAGGGCTGCGCCTTCCTTTCGGAAGCAGCCAGAGCATTCTCAGCTGCAGCTGCTTGTGAAGCAGCTCTTGGCTGGACATTTGAAATTGGCTCCCCTGAGTACATGAGCCCGGTGCCCAGCTGCTTGCTTCTTCGCCTTCTGTGCTCTGGACAGAAGTGAAGCCCAGCCGTGGCTTGGAGCTTTGCCGCTCTTCAGCGTGAACGCTGCACGCAGCCACAGCGTGTGCCTGTGCAGGGATTTTCCTTCAGCTCGACGCACTACAAGCATTTTCTTGCTCTTTCACCGAGTCCAAGCTGTCCGTGGAGCTCTCGCTCAGCGAAATGCGTTTGGAGAGAAACACTCGCTGCAGTAGCTTTTCGCTGCGCAAGGCTTTCAACACAGCACCCCAATTCGGGCAAGGAGCAGGAGAAAGGAAGAGCATCTTTTCGTCCTGCCACGTTCTTCTGGGCGACACGCCTATCCGCCTCTTGGCTCCCTGCAAGGCTGTAAGCTTGGCGGGGGTACTTGGAAGTGAGAAGGCAGGTGCAGAGAGCACCGCGATCTGCCGGCGCTGTTGCAGGCTGGAAAGGAAAGAGGGCTACCACTAGGATGTGCTGCAAATACAGGTTTCCACGCGCCGAGGGGAAGCTCCGGGGAAGCTCGTTGACCTACAACTGTTCTCTGGGCGAGACGTAGCTGAGAAGCTTTCCCTTCAGCTTCAGGCTGCAAGGCAGAGCGAATGTGCTGCTCCCTAGCGCTGAGCGAGAAAGTGCAGAGCCCAGGCGTGTTTGGGCAGAGGCAGCAGGCTGGAGCATTTCTCTGCCGGCACCGCGCTCTCTGGGCGACAAGTAGACACCGCTTCCACTCCGGCACAACGAAGGCGCAGAGCACGGAGCTGCTATATGCGCATGGCACAGGCTGCAAGAGGAAGCGTGGCTGCCTCTCGCTTGTGTGCGGATTCGCGTTAGCACTTGAAACCAGAAAGTTCAACCCGCGGCTACTTGCGCTGCTACCTATTTCTCTTCCAGCTTTCCCTGGAAAGCATTGTGCCCAAGTTTACGCTTGGAGATGCAGAGATGACAGTGGTAGATGCAGCGGGGACTGGAAATAGAGAGTGCAGCGGAGAGTTTCTGCTGCTTTGACGTGAGGCAAGGGGAAATGAAAGTGCAGCCCAGCAGAGGCTTTGACTGCTGGAGCCTTTTTCTTTGGCAGCAGCTGCTGCAAGCGGGCAAGGGAGCTGCGAGAGTGAAGAAGGGGACGGTCGGTCTATGGGAGAAGGAAGCTGCCGAGGCGCAGTGTGTTGTGCTCAGTTTCAAGGCTGCCTGGAGGAGGGGGGTGCTTGAAGAACGCCTTCTTTCTGGACGCCTCCTTCTGCCTGGGCTCCAGCTGCATGCACTCTGCAGCACGGAAGGTTTAGGAACCTGCCTCTGGCCAGCTTGTGTCCACGAGTGCAAGGGCTGCGCCTTCCTTT